>NC_057806.1:212754589-212761114 GCF_018294505.1 Triticum aestivum
CCCTTCCCCCTGACTCCCTCCCCTCCATAGCACCACCGACCTCCCTCCACTGCGCCGCCAGACTGCGCCACCGGCCTGCCTCTACCACGCCCCCAGCTTCCCCGAGCCAAACGCGGCACCCACCACCACCAGGCGACCCCGCCGCCGCTCCTCCCTCAGCCGGTGACACCGCCGCCGCCCATCCCCAAGCAGGCGCCTCCGCGTCCGGCCCGACCCTAGCCACAGACGCGCTGCAACCCCGACCCCAACCGGCAACACACCACACCCCGCCTCCAACAGATCGGGAGACATCGCCGCACCACTTCCCGGAGCACGTCGAGGGTCGTCGGATCTGGCAAGATCCTTCACCGCCCTTTACTCGCCGGTGACCACTTTCCATTTTTTTGGAATTGAAGTTCAGGTACAACAGAGGAAGAAAACTTCAGATAGTTCTTGCATATAAATTCAGAAGATTGTTGTTCATACAGTGATTGACTTTCCATTATAAATGTACGTACATGTTTATGCCTACGCACCACCACTGCCTGCAACCCTCCTGACGCAGCCGCTCAAATTTCCCATCGTGGCGGTCGCAGCGTCAATTGCGACTGGATGGAGATGCAAAAATGGTCGTACGCACTAAAACAAATCCTCCCGACAGTCCGTCAGTAGCATAGGGTAATTCATTTACTTGTTCTTGCAGATGCTAGAGTAATTTCCTTCGGTCCACACTGAGCACAGGTCATGGCATCTATTTCTTATTTTTTTTCTGTATGAAAAATTATGAAAAGGAAGCAATGGTCTGGCTGGAAGAGCAGTCCTAGTTGAGTTCTCCCTACGGATACTTAGAATTATATTTCCAAATATTAAGTTCCCTTTGATATTTGATTAGTACTCCACCTTACAAGCAAGGATGCTCTAAAAATCAAACACATGATGCTTGATACACCGCGACTCAAGTTCTCTGTTATTTCCTATTGAAGGTCAGCAGCAGGGCACAAGGCACATCAGGACGGTTGCCCGGACCTAGCCTGTATCCATTCTGCCTCTATTAGAACTGTGACGGCCATGCGTCCGTCGAGCATCGACTTTGTCTGTCTGTGAGCACCTCTTCCACACAATCAACCGCAGATACACGGATACACATGTACTCGTATACTTGTACTTCATAGCTTCTGACCTCTCTGAATTTGTGTGCATGTTTTTGGTGCATGTCATTGCATAGCTCCACCACTGAATTTGGAATTTCAGTCAATGCTTAAACTTGATAAAAAGAGCAAGAAACAATGACAAATGATGTGTGTTTTTCAGGGAAGTGAGCTGAGAATTTAGATGTTCCTTTCACAATATTGAGGGCATCGATCAAGCTAGTATATGGTCGTTAAAAACTAGTATGATGTTATGTATTTATGGTTGTAGGAAAGATGGTTTCTATGTCAAAAGTATGTGGTAGTTGTGTGTGCGTGTGCCCGCGCGCGTGTTTCTATGTGTGGTTGTGTGATGGGTGTGTCCTTCTATTTTATTCATATGTAAAAATGAAAAAAGGTCTCATATATGAGATAAGAAATTAGTTAAAAAATGTAATAATGAAAAAATGTTATCCATGAAAATTCTCATATTCTTAAAATAAAGACCAAGAAGTTCAAGTAAAAAAGAAGAATTTGATGTCTATTTAACAATTGTGATTTTTCACGTGTCAAAAAGATTTTCAACCAAGAAGTTCAAAATATAATAATCAAGGAGTTCAATGTTTATAGAAAAATTGAACGACCTTGCTTCTTAAAAAACAGGAACTTCAAATTAAAAATAGCAAAACAAGAAGTCCAAATTAACAAGATGGAGCTATTCAATGATTGTAGGAAACTTGGATTTTTCTTGTTATTAAAGAATGGAAACAAGAAGTTCAAAAATTTAAATAACGTAGTAGTTTGATCTATAAAAAATAGAAAAGTCCAAATCTGCTAACGGGAAGATCATAAGAAGTTCAAACAGAAAAATACAGAAGTTCAAAAGATAACAATGCACTTTGAAGTGGATATTTCACCGTTTCTAAAATAAAAAAAACAAGAAGTTCAAATTCTAAAAATAGAGCCGTTCAAAAATCATAAAAAAGGATTTTCATCGTTTCTAAATAAAAAATGGCACTTCGTTATTTATGAACAAGCCCTCCCACCCCCGTTGTGGCCATGCTTGACCCACGGCTTCTGGCCATCATCGTGGTCAGTCCTCTGCCTTTAATATTTCTTCAAGACAAGCATTTTGAAAAAATGGAACCTGAAGATACCGGTTCTTCCGTCGGCCGAGCGGTGGATGCAACACACTCCATCACTGTCAAAAAATGGGTGCTCCCAGATACATAAATTTTCTCTTGCGTACGTGTGTTTCTCTCGGGCAGAAAGAGAGAAGTTCATCCTAGCTATTGGGGTCGTTCAATGTGTATACTAAAAGAAGGGGGGAACAACATGTGAGCATCAGTGTGTGGGTGTTGTTCTATTATGTCTGTGTGTGTGTGTGTAACTTTTGCACAAAAATAAACTCTAGAAGTTCACAAAACCCCGAAAAGCCTACAAGTTAAAAGACAAAACAATAGACAATTTTTTCCGTCTCTGAAACTAAACCAAGAAGTTCAAATTTAAGATACATAGCAGGGTCAATGTTTATAAGAAAATTAGAATTTTTTATATCTAAAGAAAAGCAAGAAGTTCAAAATAACATAACACATGACTTTGATGCTTATGTTTTTTTATAAAAAGAACATTGTTTTACGGTTTCAAAAAATGGAAAAATAAAGTATTTCAAATAAACCAAGAAGTTCAAATTATAAAAAACAAGTTCAATATTTATAAAAAAACATAGGTTTCCTTTGTTACTAAAGAATAAAATTAAAGAAGTTCAAATTAAAATAAAAAGAGTAGTTTGATGTTTATAGAAAACTCAAATTCTTTCCATTTCTTGGAAAAAAGTATGAGGTTCAATTTAAAAAAAGTGTTTGATGTTTATTTGAAAACATATATTTTGTAAGAATAAGATTAAGAAGTTCAATTCGAAATAACATAGAAGTTCGAAGAAAATAAAAAACTCAGATTTGTTGCAAAAAGTTTACGTGCACCCCCATGCATGGTTCATAATTTATATCGCGGCATGTCCGACCTCCAATTACATGTTTTAAAAATGACAAAAAATGACGTCGGACCTTCAATTGTATGTAATTCGACGTACACACAAAAATGTGACAGAAGTTCGTAGTGAAAACAGCGAGAAGTTCAAATACTGCAAGCAATGCATTTCAGGTGAGAATAGAAGTATAGAAAAATAAAGGCTTAAAAATTTTGTTGACAGAAGTTCAAGTGCTCTGTCCGGGGAAGTTTAAAAATTCTTGCGAGAGAGGTTCACCATGTATTTCCATGCTTTAATCAAAATATAAAAAGGTGAAGTTCAAATTGAAATAACACAGAAGTTCGGAGTTTATTAAAACCTAGGATTTACCTGTTCAAAAAATAATAAACACAACACCATTTTTTGCATTTTTAAAAACAACTCATAAACGAAAAAATGGTTGCTAGAAGTTCAAGTGCTCGGCGAAGAAAAGTTCAAAAAATTCTTGTGAGAGAGGTTCACCGTGTATTTAGATGTCCAAAATACGTAAAAAATATGTTGTTTTTTGGGTTTTAAAATAATTCTCTCAAAACAGAGAGAAGCTCAAAATGATAATAACCAAAAGTTCACATACTACATGGTGTGTGTTTCGTATAATAAAAATACAATAAAGTAAAACAGAGTGAAGTTCAAACAAACATGCCCCAGAAGTTCAACTACTTCACACAGTGCAAAAACAGCACGTCAAAAACAGAGTGAGGTTTAAACAGACATGCCCGTGAAGTTCAACTACTTCACGCAGTGCATTTCCGTTCGCGATGAACGCAGAAATCATGATCTCGCCATTTTCTAATTTACCTAAAAACTACAGGAATATCATTTGTATAAGTTTCAAGTCCTTGGTCGGAGAAAGTTAAAAAAATTGTTGTGAGAGGGGTTTGTACAAAAGGAATATCATTTGTGTAACACTGACGATGGATGAGAAAATGACAAATAAAAATACGTCATAGAAGTTCAACTGAAAACAGCAGGAAGTTCAATTACTACAATGGATGAATTTCAGATGAAAAACTTTTAAAATTTTCGCGAATATGAAAAAACGATCAACACGGGAAAGTTAAGTGCTTACAGCAGCTTTCCACTGGTATATCACTTGCTCAATTTCGGTGAGTGGATGGAGAGTTACGAGCAGTGGATGGAGACCTACAAGCAAAAAAATCACGTGAAAAACAGAGTGAAGTTCAGGTACACGCGCCGAGAAGTTCACGTTCTTCACGCGGTGCATTTTCGAAGAATCTGTTTCGCGATATAGGCAGAACGCATGATCCCGTTGTTTTCGAAATTACTTGAAAACGGCTAGTAATTAGAGAAAACCATCAACATGAAAAAGTTTCACATTTTCCATAGCTTTTCAGCGGTATATTATTTGCCCCATTCTGATCAAGTTTGTAGAAATTACGGCGAAAATACGTTTTTCGCCATTTTTGAAACCGACTTAAAACCGTAAAGAATTGGATGAAACAATACATACCAAAAAGTTACGCACTTGTTCAAGCTTTCCAACGCCATATCATTTGCTGCATTCGGACGAACGGTTAAAACATTAGCTCGAAAATACGAACTCGGTAGGACTTGGAGCATTTTCTAAATTACTCTTAAACCATTCAAAATTAGAAAAAAACTTTCAAGATGAAAAAGTAGCGCATTTTCACAAGCTTTCCAATGCCGTATCATATGCCTCCATTGGATTAGCCATTTAGAAATGACATCGAAAAAACGAACTCAGCTTTTTGGTTTACAAAATTTTACGCTTTTTCAAATTACTCTTTAACCATAGGGAATTAGAGAAAACTTTCAACATGTGGAAGGAGCGGTTTTGCAACAGCTTTCCAACGCCATATTATATGCCTCATTCTGATAAACGGTTTAGAAATGCGATCGAAAATACGATTCACGTTTTTTGTGCGAAGAAAAAACAGTTTTCAAAACTGCTCTTAAACCACTTATATTTTGCCAAAAATTTAAGTTGGGTCATGATACTGATGTCCATAGCTTTCCAACGGTATATGGCAAGCCCCATTTCGGCAATGTTGGTGGAAGTTCAACCTAGTTCATAGGGAAGTTCAACGTACTACTAGCGGGGCAGGTCAGGTTGTGATCAGAATATTATTCTGATTCCGTGATCAGAATAGTGTTTATGTATATATATATATATATATATATATATATATATATATATATATATATATAGCCGGTCTATTCTGATAATATTATCCGAATAGTTATTCTGATAACACTTCCGCACTGCACGTTCAATGCAAGTGCATGTCAGTGTTTGAACCAAGTGTGCTGCAGTACTCACACGAGTGAACTTCGTGTCGAAAAAACTGCATACAGTGTTTTTTCGGTACTGTTTTCGCTCTAACTTTTTAACCGTCTATCCGAACGAGGCATATAATATATCGTTGAAAAGCTATTGATTAGGCGCAACTTCACCATGTTGAACACTTTTCGAGATTCCTCTCGGTTTGAGAGCAGTTTCAAAAATGGTGCGGTGGATGACGAGTGGCAGCAAGCGTATTTTCATGATTTTTTCTAAACCGCTCATCGGAATAAGACAAATAGAAAGGCCGAGGTTTGCAGACTGCACCGCTGCGGTAGACGGGCAGCAGGCAAGGCAGCCAGGGGACACGGGGTGTGAGGTCGGCCCTGACCTGCGAGATGCCGCCGTCAGCCTGTCCGTGGCGTGCCGCCCCGGCCTGCTTGTTGAGGGAAGCTGGGAAGGAATATACTGTACAAAGCTGCATATTGCTCGACGGAGACCCACTGGAGAGATTGTGAACCCAAGGGCGGAGCCATTCCTTTCTGCAGTTCTCTACTGCAAAAAAATCAAACATGAATGCACATAAACATTGAACCGAATTGGATAACACAAAAAACAAACAAAATCAAATTGAAGAACTGCATGACGGAGACTCATTTTTGTGAGATTTGTGGCAGTTGGGGGGTGTTGCACGAGAAGGAATTGGAGATGGGAGAGAGAGAGAGAGAGCTCCCTCTGAACGGCATATGTGCATCCACAAACAAAAAATCAAAAAAAGAACTGCCCGTGTGCTACAAATCGAAGGAGCTCCTAGGCTCGGGGGCAGGGCGCCACAGCCTCAGCCTCCTCCTTCTGGTTGGGAGCCGCCGTCTGTTGGTGCTACCAAAGAGACGGATGCACCAAAGGGAGGGAAGAACGGTGGAATGCTGTGGTTTTGGCCGGATCCATCCGGGTCGCACAGGACCATGGCTGGCCAGATCCGTCGATTGGTGGGGCAGGCTCGGGAGCAGTCTATCTTGTGCGAATCTGGCAACCACCGAGGCAGGGCTTTGGGGTGTGGCGGCGGTTGGTTGGGGGAGACAGGGGAGGGAGGAAGAAGAAGGTGGGGCATCGGGGCAGAGCATGGG
>NC_057806.1:212761552-212776160 GCF_018294505.1 Triticum aestivum
GGTGGCATGGTGTGGTGTCGCGGTGGTCGGGAGGCCGTCCCCGTGGTCGCCGGCCAGATCCCGGAAGGAGGTGGGAGGGTGGAGCGCCGCGGTGGTCAGGGTCGCCGGCCAGATCCTCAAGGTGCCGTGGGGTGGGTGGTGGCCGGGTCGGGCGGCGGTGCACGTGGGATGGGTCGGGAGGTGGGGGGAGCCCCGTTGACCAGGGGAGCGTAGCGAGGTGGGGGTGTTTCTTTTTTATTAGAATAGACTCATCCTATATCTTTATTTTTATCTTTATCTTTTATCTTTATCTTTATTTTTATTTTTACCTATATATATATATATATATATATATTATATATACTAATAAAGCGGCTATCGCTTCTGCCCGTCCGTCATTAAAACTACCCCTAAAGTTGCAAATAATTACCCACCAATGCCATCGGTAAGTGAGAAGAATGTTTTGTTTTTTTTTCCGCGCTCGCCTATAGCTCAATAAGGGGAGATCCCCTCATGTACAACGACCAAGCGAGCAGCGCATTGGTTGGTTCCGTGACCTACCGCGCTAGAGGTCGTAGGTTCAATTCCCACAACCACCATTTTCCTTTAAAAAATCAATTACTTTTTGAAATTTTCATATCTTTGAAACCCTAACTTTAAATCTGACATGCCATATATGAAAATTCATCAGAAAAATATATAGATTTCAAATATGCTATTATCATTAATTTTTGAAATTACGTTCAGGGTGCAAACTTAAATAATACCTTCTTCGTATGATGAGATATTTTAGAAATGCCTATTACATATGTCCTTATAGATTGGTTGTTTTTGTGGAGCTATCCTATATGTTTGCTTTACCTACTAATAAAGCGGATATCGCTTCTGCCCGTCCGTCATTAAAACTACCCCTAAAGTTGCAAATAATTACCCACCAATGGCCATCGGTAAGTGAGAAGAATGTTTTGTTTTTTTTTCCGCGCTCGCCTATAGCTCAATAAGGGGAGATCCCCTCATGTACAACGACCAAGCGAGTAGCGCACTGGTTGGTTCCGTGACCTACCGCGCTAGAGGTCGTAGGTTCGATTCCCACAACCACCCTTTTCCTTTAAAAAATCAATTACTTTTTGAAATTTTCATATCTTTGAAACCCTAACTTTAAATCTGACATGCCATATATGAAAATTCATCAGAAAAATATATAGATTTCAAATATGCTATTATCATTAATTTTTGAAATTACGTTCAGGGTGCAAATTTAAATAATACCTTCTTTGTATGATGAGATATTTTAGAAATGCCTATTACATATGTCCTTATAGATTGGTTGTTTTTGTGGAGCTATCCTATATGTTTGCAACCAAATTAAGTCTTGAACTGAATTATGATTGCACACACACACACACACACACACACATTCCCGTCGCGTATATATGCGCTGGGTATATTCACTCCGTCCGAAAAAACTTGTCCTTCAAAGAGATATACCTATCACTAATTTGGTGTTAGATATATCCATTTGAGGGACAAACTTGGGACAAGTTATTTTGGACGAAGGGAGTATATGAAAACACTTATGCACATGTTATCATTAAATACTAAAATGTACTTTGCTATTTCATTCTAATGCAATATTTTTTTTGCGTCACCGAGAAACAACAACAAATGCGTAAACATATATTGGCAACTAGGTAGATATTTGCGTTGTATAATGAATTCTAAACACCTTCAGTTCACTTCAAAAATCATCACACCTTTATGTTTTTGCACAACACCACTTATATCATGTTGCTTGTTTTTTTAGAAAAGTTATCATGTTGCTTGTTGCGTGGCATCATGAAAGATTTCAAGGATTTGCTGATGTCGTTAAGTGTATGTATGAGGCGTGAATTTTTTTTTCTCCTGTTGCAACGCACGGGCACTTTTCCTAGTATATATATATACAACATTGTGAAGATAAACCTTGAGGACAGATCAATGTTGAAGACAAACCAAATATGAAGATAATGCAATCATGACGCCAAATGAAAGTATTCGAGAAAGTTTGATGGTGGCGTTACCCACCGTAGGAAGTATTAGATCCAGACACGGCGCATAATTATCGTGGCGCTCTGAAGTCAAATTCCGCGTTAATGTATTCACACTTAGAGGGTAAGTCTTCATTAATTGAAGATATATGTTACTTCGTGTGTTCCATATCTAAATCATCAACATGCATAAGCGTTAGGATGTGTGTCAATTCACAGGAGATTCAAGGATTCTAAGATATTTAGCTCACACCGCATCTTGCAAAACCTTTTCTCATCCAAGGGTTTTGTGAAGATATCTACCAATTGCTCTTCACCGTTGACGTGAATCATATCAATGTCTTCCTTCATGACATGATCTCTAAGAAAGTGATGATGGATCTGAATGTGCTTTGCCTTCAAGTGCTGAACTGGATTGTTGGCAATCTTGATGGTGCTTTCATTATCGTAGTAGAGTGGCACATGCTTCAGGTGGATGCCATAGTCTTGAGAGTTTGATTCCTCCATAGAAGCTGAGTGCAGCAAGATCCAGTAGCAATGTATTCAGATTCAGCAGTGGAGAGTGATACATAGTTCAGCTTCTTTAAAGACCAACAGACAAGAGATCGTCCAAGAAAGTGATATGTTCCTGATGTGGACTTGCGATCAACCTTGTCACCAGCACAATCAACATCTGAGAATCCAACTAGATCAAACGCTGAGCCCTTTGGATACCATAATCCTAGTGTTGGGGTGTGAGCCAAATATCAAAGAATTCGCTCCACAGTTAAGTGATGTGATTCCTTTGGTGCCGCTTGGAATCAGGCACACATGCAAACGCTAAGCATTGTATCAGGCCTAGATGCACAAGTAGAGTAAAGAACCAATCATGGAGCGATATACCTTCTGATCGTACTCTTTCCATTGTCCTCGAGGCCCAATTGGCCTTTGGTTGGCATTGGCGTCGTGTACCCTTTGCGGTCTTGCATTTCAAACTCCTTCAGGCAATCTTTGAGGTATTTCTCTTGTGATGTGAAGATGCCATTTCTCTGCTGACGGATTTGAAGACCAAGGAAGAACTTCAGCTCACCCATCATGGACATCTGATATTGCTCTTGCATCATATGCCCAAACTCATCACTGTATCTCTTGTCAGTGCAGCCAAAGATAAATGTCATCCACATTGTCAGATTACGGGTTCCCGCAAACCCTTGAGAGGTTCGAACTCTGGGTGCACACGAAGAACACTCTCTCCCCAGCTCGCTCGCTGAATGATTCCACGGCCTAGCTCCACGAACCCAAAGAACAAGAGATATAGGGGTTTATACTGGTTCGGGCCACATCGCGGTGTAATACCCTACTTTAGTGTGTGGTGGATTGCCTCGGGGGCTGAGGATGAACTAATACAGTGGATGAACAACCTCAGGAGGTTTCTTGAGCTTGATGAGCTGGTTAGTGTGAGGGTGGCCTAAATGATCTGTCTCTCTCTCACACACACAGTGGTGGCTAGGTCCTATTTATAGTGGCCTTGGTCCTCTTCCCAAATGTTTAGACGGGAAGGGATCCCACAATGGCCAAGTTTGAAGGGGGACGACTAGTACAAGCTACCCTGACAAAAGTAGTCTTCGCCTGCCAAAGGCTCTGGTGGTGACACTGCTGTGGGCTCCGCGATGACCTCCGTCCTGTTGTCCTACTAGTCTTGGTCTTGTTGCACCGATATGGAAACCATTCCATGGTGCCTTGAGACTCCTCGCCTGCGCTTGCCTCCTTAGCACCAAAGAGGAAACTAGTACACTGCGCCCGCTGGCGCCCGCTTGGCCTTGGTCGTCATGGCTCACGTCACGTGAAACTCGCGAGCTGCCCCTTGCATAGATATCTCTGCTCCTCGGGAGCCAGCCAAGTGAGGCTGCCCCAGGGAGGTCTTGGTGTCGTTCGCCTCGCGAGGCTTGGCCCCTTGCGAGAGTCTTGAGTTGTTGCTGCTGAAGCTGGGTCGTACCGGGCCATTGATGGAGCCAAGCCACGAGCCGTAGGCAGGCAAGTCTGGGCACCCCCGTTCCCAGGACGCCGATCGTAGCCCCCGGGCCCAAGGCGCGCTCGAGCTTGGCTTCGAGGCAAAGTCAAAGGGCAAGTGCGGAGTGCCGTGGGCCCCAACCGCCTGCGGCCTTGGTCGACGTGTGGCGATTGATGGGACGTGGGTGCCTCCGCTTCCCCACACTGTATCGGCAACCGTTCTCCCCTGACAAAAGGTTGGCGCATGCTACGGAGCCTTCATTGCCTTCCTTCGTCTTGCTCCAGATCCCCTTTCCTGTTCTAGCCCCAAGAGACCCCAGATCCACCTAAACTCCTCTCCAAGCCTGCAGTAGATGGCGTTCGACAAGGTGAAGGTTGTGCACTCGCCCTCCTGGTACGAGCCTGCCTTGAGCGCGCCCACGGTCTGGGAGAAGAACCTTGCCGCCACGCTTTTGGTGACGGCGGGCGACGGAAATGAGGGGGGAGAGACTGCGCTTCGGGTCAGCTCCGCCAAGCCGGAGGCCTCGGGCAGTACCATCTATCCCTTCTTCTAGCATAGCGTCTTCGCGGGGCTGGTCCCCCCTTTCTTCGATTTCTTCTATGCTGTCCTCAGCCATTATAATCTCCACGCCCTCCATCTTCATCCCAACTCCGTCCTCCTCCTGTCGATCTTTGCCTTTTACTGCGAGGCATTTGTGGGGGTGATGCCATCTGTGGTGCTGCTCCGCCATTTCTTCTACCTCCAGAACAAGGAGGGCCAGTGCTCTGGGTGCGCCAACTTCGTCGCGGCCAACGAAAACAATGCAATCTTAAGAGCCGGGAAGAAGGTCGAGAGCTTCACGAACAAGTGGGTCCTCATGGACGCCAAGAGCTCCTACCCTTGGCTGGCACTGCCGATGGGGATGCCTTCACCTCACGAGGGATGGCTCAGCGTGAAGCTCACCGACCCCTGGGCGAAGCAGGTGCTGGAGAAGATGGCGACCGACTTGAAGCCAGACAACCCAAAGGCGAAGAGGCTGAATGGGGCCATGATTGTCAAGGAGTTTCTGTCGCAACGTTTGGCCCTGCTCCAGGCACGCTCGCGCCCCTTGTGGAGGTTCATGGAAGAGGAAGGCGGTCTTCGCCTGTGCCCAGATGCCTTGTCTGACGAGGAGCTGGACAAGACCCTCCATTTCCTGGTCAGGGAGGACCAGTGGTACCCGCCAAACACCGATCTTCCACTGTATCGCAGCCCAGATGGGGCGGAGGTCACTGCCGCCATGCCTGTCTTCAACGAGCGCGGACTTGTCCCGCCGGCGCCCAGCGAGGCTCCGGTGGTGGTGTCCTCTAGCGAGTCCGGTGAGGAGAGGTCAGACTCAGAGGCGGCCCGGGAGGGGGAGGGGAGACTTCTCCTCCGCACGTGGCCGACCTACTCCGCACGTTCCCCGATGACGACGACACCGACGAGCATCCATTGAGGGAGTCACCGCACTCCGCTGGGGTCACCACAAGGTCGAGCACCCCCCCCCTCCCCGAAGAATCCGTAGGCCGGGGTCCCAAAGAGGGGCAGATCGGTGCTGGTCTCCCGACGCGGTGCCTCCGCTTCGTCGCCGGCCGGTGCTGCCGCGGATCCGGCCGCCCTGGCCTTGTCCACTCCTGGGGCTCGTGCGCCAGTGCCCCTGCCCGCGAAGCCATTGGTGCTCTAGAAGGGGGTGAGGGAGTATGCCGCCGTGGACTAGTAAGCGCTCTGTCTTAATCCTTTGCCCCCGTTCTTGCCGTAGTTTCCTGATGCCTCCCCATGTACTGTCAGGCCATCACCGGTGGTGAAGAAGAAGAAGGGGGCAACCTCAATTTCTGGGACCCGGCAGCCTGCCGCGGCCGTTCCTTCTCTGGTGCGGAAGGACGGTGATGACCCTCGAGCCTCGGCGACTGGGTTGTCCTTGCAAGGTCCGGAGGCCCGGCCTCAGGGGAAGGTGACCTCCGTGGCCAAGCCGGCTCTAGAGGCGCCCGCCCCCAGCTCGCCTGCTGAGGTCACGAAGGCCTAGGAGCCCCGGCCCCTTCTGTCGCCGCTAACCTGCAGGCCTTAGCGTCGACAACGTCTCTTCCTCCTTCCGTCATGCTGTCGGGCCCTCCCATACGGCGACCTGGAGGAGCGCCCTAAGGCCGAGATCCTCCTCCCTGCATGCGCATGGCCGCGTCTCTATTGCTGGCTCGCCCCCTCCATGAACCAATCACGTGCCCTCAATTACTATTGTCTCACCTCGTCCGCGTCTCAGGCGACTCAGGCGGTAGCACGATCCACTTTTCTCGGCCCCTACCTCACTCGCCCTCCGCACGCTGCAGTGGTGGTCTTCCATGGAGAAGGCACTCGTGGTTGTAGTCTCGTTGAACAGCCGGAAGTGCAGAGAAGCAAGGCGTCGAGGAGTTGTGATGGCGGGCAATGGCTGGCCGCGTCCACATGGGAAGGAGCAAGGAGGAGGTCAGGCGAACGGAGCATCGTGGAACCATGGTGCGATGGCTGCAGCCCGCCAGAGCTGCAGAGGCTGCTGGAGCCTGGAGACGGCTTGGTGGTACCCCTGCATTGCGTGTGCTAGAGATGGCTTAAAGGGAGGGCAGAAAATGGGGAGGCAGCTGCCTGATGATGGAGCAGGAGGAGTGCGGGCGAACTCTATGTTGGGCGCCATGGCTGTGGCTCAGGCAAGCTCGGGACTCGGGAGAAGGTAGGGGGACAAGGTCAGCATCCATGGGCGGACAAAGGAGACCAGTGGAGTCGAGGCTGAGAGTGAGAGGGCTGCGGTGGGTCGCTGGTCAAGGCGTAGCACAGCGGCTCGAGGTTGCTCCATGGTGCCGCCAATGGTGTCCTCCTGTGACGAGGGCGGGTCTGCGTTGCGTTTCTTTGTTTTTTTAGAATGGGTCTGCGTTGGGTGAGAAGAAGGGATCTCGCCCTCGGGATCACCACTAATAGCCGGGTGCGCTTCTGTGTAGCTAGGCCAAATGGTCCTTTGGCCTGATTGGAAGGACGTAACAAGGTAAGGAATTTGGTTGATGTGTTGCTCACGGAATAAAAGGAAAAGAAGCTTTTGAAGCCGTGGTACAATTCTATGATAGTTTTGAGATGCAATATTAGTTAGGTGAGAAGCCATGGTAAAATTCTATGATAGCTTTATTTGTTTGTTCCCATATATGTTGATGACCAGGCCTACTCCATTTATTAATATTTGTTTGATAAATGTAAATTCAGCATATAAATCACAATGGATTATAGTGTATTGTATAAACTCAAATGTTTTCATGTCTGTTGTACACTACATTGCTAATTTAACCCGGTTTCATTTCTAACAATGGCAACAATACTCAACTGTTTAATTTAAATGGCACTAAACCCTTTTCTGCGGGTAAATGGCTCTGAAGCTGAGAAGCATAAGTAGGCAGGAAGCATGTTCCGAATTTTTGCACCGAGATTCAGACAATACCATAATTGAGATTGCAAACCGTGATATTGATGTGTAATGTTTCTGGAAATATATAGGAGGCTACGAACAAATTAAGGTCAAGGATAGGAATACATACCCTCTTTCCAAACTAGCGTCTCGAAGTACCTTTGATCCATAGTTTTTTTTCACCAGAGACATTTTTCCCATGTTGATCGTGACTAAAGTAGATTTATATTACTTCGGTGACAAGAGAGTTCAGGGTGGTCAAGTTGCCTAGGTTTAATTGGGAAATGAGAAAATTGCAATCTGCTGAATTTTTTCTCCATACCAATGCATGGGCATTCAACTATGTACCTCATTATGTAGACACATGCATGTACGTGCATGTATTATACACAAATGAATAATTATGTTTTTGGTTAAGACGAATCTTGATAGCATCATATATGTGAGTGTTCTTCCATGGCAACACACGGACCCATGAGCTAAACATGGAAGAATTTATTTCTCTCACTGCATTGCAATGATCCACTTTTCTTATCCATATTCTTTATACGCCAACACTGCACATATAAAGATTTGTATACTGGAATGTCCTACAATATCAGAATTTAGTACAACTAATAAAACTAAGTGTCGTCGCATTATTTTGTGTTCCTATTGAACCAACATAGAAATTATAGATGGGTTTAAAAAAAGGAGAACTGAATATACCCCCTGGTTGCTGTTGTAGGTGTTTCTTGTGTGGCCGGACGCAGTTGTTTGATGTGCCTATGCCATAAATTTTCTATTCCATCGAAGGGAGACGAAGCTACTGTCTGTAGCCGCCCCAAAGCCACTGTCTTTTGATGCTTCTTCAACTGAATCCATTGCAGATCAGTTGATTTGGTTGCAAGCTTCAGCATGCAGTGTGGGCCTTATCTCATGCAAATGTGAGACGGTGTGGTATCGCTGTGTACATTGTGAGGCGGATGACTATATGTGTTTGGCATGGAACCACTCTGCCACCACTCGCATGGGTCGGTGCAGGACGCGAGCGCCACTGCCATGTACGGGGAAAGTGGAGACACCATCTCCGTGGTCAATCATCCAAGGAGGGGGTGAGGCGGGCTGGTAGTGTGGCAGACAGGAGAGAAGGGGTCGAGCCGAGGAGAATGTGCGTGCATAGGTTTCAACTGACCGTTTTCCCCCTGGTTTGTTCTTTGCGCTTGTGTTGTCCGAAGCGAGGTGGACCTATGGACAGAAAAACCCCATGAAAAGCCCACACACACGCGATAAGGTTTGGGTGGTCCTTTTAAATCTCAACCATTAATCTTTATGATTTACGTAAAATCAACGGATATAAAGGGATGACATATGAAGAACTATGAAGAGTTTATTCTTTTAATATTAAGTATAGATATTATTTAATTTTAGTGAGTTAGAACCATAGAAAGAATTATTTTTTCTCCTGTAAAGGTATTTGAGTAGAGGTACTAGCAGTTGGATCCTCCATGCATGCTGCCACTTCGGTTAATTGCTTGCTGTTGGAGGGAGTACTGTGATAGTGAGAGAATTACAGTGAAAGATGAAGATATGGGCCCTTTTGCTAGGTAAGTAATAACTATACAAGGAATATCTCAATTATTTTTCATATTTCTGAGCACATATTTATTTAATTTGTCTCCATTGCCACGCATGAACTCTTTCGATAGTGCATAGACAAAGTGTAGAAGAGATTGAGGGTGGCATTCACCATCATCGCAAGTCTGTGAAATTAAGCCTGTGCAGGAGGAGGACCACAAAGTGGAATGCTAGATGGTGATGAGCAAGCTCATCTCCTTGAGATTGATCATATTATCCGTCTCCGTGATCGACGGTGACGAAGAGGGCAAGTGGCAACATGGATGGCTCACTAGCAGCGTCGATTTGTTTCTTCTGTTGCAACACACTGACCCTTGTGCTAGTAAGCACCAATAATAGCAAAATCCTTAGGGAAAGCTTTAGGTGAAATATAACCCAAGTTAACTCCAGCGAAGTGATTGATGGATTGAGAAGAGCTCATGCTCGAAGAAATTGATGGGTTTAACTATCTCATTCTTGACAACTGTTGAATCATGATACACGAAGGGAAATTGTCAAGAGTGACATAACACCACCTCAAAAGATAAGATAGGAAGGACTGCACTTCGGAATGCAAGATGAAGAAGGCTTGAACTCCTCAAAACAAGACATGTGTTGAACACCATGTTTATTTGAGAGTATAGCTTGGAGGATCTTAACTTCGAGACAAAACTTGAAGAACAATTGAAGAATGAAATGAATCCTTGACGAACCACCATGTTGAGCCTCCATGAAGAACTCCGGATAGGAAAAGATAACATAAAAGAATTGAAGGTTTGAAGCGAACAAGATTGAAGCCTTGCAAAGATTAGATGAAGCTTCGCGATGATATAACCGAGAAAAACTTGGAACTCCGGAAAGAAAGATGAACAAATGAAATCAAGGATTTTGATGAACCTCCGGAATAAGGAATTAACCATTTGGGTGAAACAAGAATAAGAATTATGTTATGCTCATCCTTCACCAATATAAATTGATGACAAGCAACGGAATTGGCATACTACTTATTCTCGTAGGAAGGTTTAAGAGAGATATAGCGTAAACTCAATGAACCACCGGTAGGATTTGGAAACAACGAATGAATTGATATGATAACGAAGGAAGAGAAATCTTTGAATGAACCACCATAAGAATTGAAAATGAACGAAGAAAAAATAAAGAAACACAGGGAAGAATTAGAAAACGAACGAAGATACTTGAGGGAATGTGATACATGAGAACGAATAGATCACGAACTGATTAGAGAATATTTGAATGATGCACCGGTAAGATTTGGAGAACAATAGTTGAAAGCTGAGAATGAATAAACATGAATTGATGGCCTTTGGAGAATCAAACTGAAAAGACTCCTGAATTGCTCCGAATGGGTGAAAAGAATTCTCACAATCGAATACAATTATGAGAGGATATCATCAAGCTAGAACCACGAATCTTCGAGAGAACGGATAAGATTGAAGAGAAACTCTTCTTCGGTCTTCAAATACAGAGAATGACGATGAAAAAGACCACCATGAATTGTTGAGATACTCCGGGATGAAAATTAGAAAGGTTGAACCAACGATGAAAATAATTTAAAAGACCTTGGAGAAATACATTTGACTGATGAAAATTCATTCTTACGTCAACTTTGAAGGACTTTGAGAATAACTCCAGAAAAAAATAGAAGAGTCAGATAAGATCCTGGGAAAAGACCTGTGGGTTAGGGCCCACTCAAAATAAACACCGTTGAAAAGATTTGAAGAGAGATTGCACCGGTAGAATTAAATAGCCTTTATGAGATAAAATCCTCGAAATAGCTTGAATGGATTAGGAGTGAAAACATGAATCTTCGAGATATCTTGAGCACTCCGGAACAATTGAATAGTGATAAGTGGATGATTATGAGGTGCACCGGCATGGGAAAAGCATTTAAAACTAGGAAAGGAATATGATCAACACTAAAAGCTTGAATTGAATCCACCAGAGAAGAAAAGAATAAAGAATGGTGAACTTGAGGCTCCGTTAGTATCTTCTTGAGAAACACCGGGTAAAACATTGAAATAAAAGACTGAAGATACTTCACATCCATAAGATGGATACTTGATTAAGAAACCTGAGTCCTTGAAGAAAAGGGTGGGAGGGCGGGAAAACAAAGGCAACTTGGGATAGATGAAACAAATAACGTTGATAAGACTTTGAGTTGATCTTGCGGATGAGAAAAATGATAGGATTATCTTGAAGAGAATCACACCGGTTGGAAAGAATTGACATGACAACCTCGATGATCAAGAAGGATTGGTATTCACATAGAAATATGAGAACACCGCTTAGGAAAGGTATGGAATCCACATTTGACTTGAAAGCAACTCGAATACCACAACTCAAAACAAAACAAGAATTGGCTTGCAGAATAAGCCGGAACAAACATATGATAGATCCCATATCGTATCATGTGTCTGTTGGAATGATATTATAGGTGCTACTTGAATTCCCACCTATAAAACTCCCGAAACTTTATGGTTATGCAATCAGGTGTTGGGTATACAGGGGAAGCATAATATCTCACCCAAACTAACAATCCCTACATCCAGTTGTATCCATCCTTCAACACATAACCAAGAAACCTTCGGAAATCGTGTACCTCAACCTTCGAAAAGCATCCGTTATACGAGTTATGGCAATACTCCCGAACTCCCGCCCTAGTACTGGGTGGCGTCGAGGTTATCTCACCAACAACTGCATAAAAGAGATTTTCGATGTCGGCGAACTCAGGTATTCCAGAACTGCAACGATAAAATTGTGACGACAACACCTCGGAGCTCAACTCCCCGGGACACTGCCACAACCCTAAATGTCAGGAGGCACCAAGAACAATGTTCTTGTCACAAAACCATCAGAACGATTCCAAGATACCCGTGTGATCCTAAAAAAAATCATGAAATTTGAGGAGAGAAAAGTCAAAACTTCTACATCAGGGGGCCTCACTAGAGCGACGAAGGGACTGAGGAGTAAAAAGAATCCTACTCTCCGATATATATATAATCCTAAGACTCGAAACATTTTGTTCTAGACACAACAACATCAACGATTCGATCAAGAAGGGGGCTCCTAAGTCGGGGATGGCTCTGATACCAACTTGTAACACCCATGATGCGGCTATATCTCCCACGTGTCGGGGCACGACTTAGAGGCATAGCCGCATGGTAGGTTTGTCACAAGAGGAGTAATCTTCACACAATCCCATGTACTGAATAAGAAAGGGATAAAGAGTTGGCTTACAATCGCCACTTCACACAAATAGAAGTTAAACATACATCGTCCAGAATACAAACAAGGTCCGACTACGGAACCAAAATAAGGGAAGACAACCCCAAATGCTAGATCCCCGATCGTCCCAACTGGGCTCCAGTACTGATCAACCGGAAAAGACACAACACAATGATCAAGATCTTCATCGAGCTCCCACTTATGCTCGGTTGCGTCACCTGCACTGGTATCATCGGCACCTGCAACTATTTGGAAGTATCTATGAGTCATGAGGACTCGGCAATCTCACACCCGCGAGATCAAGACTATTTAAGCTTATGGGTAGGAGAAGGTAGTGAGGTGGAGCTGCAACAAGCACTAAGCATATATGGTGGCTAACATACACAAATAAGAGCGAGAAGAGAAGCAACGCAATGGTCAAGAAGCTAGAAGTGATCAAGAAGTGATCCTGAAACTACTTACGTTCAAGCATAACACAAGACCATGTTCACTTCCCGGACTCCGCCAGAAAGAGACCATCACAGCTACACACGCGGTTGATGCATTTTAATTAACTCGAGTGTCAAGTTCTCTACAGTCGGATATTAACAAATTCCCATCTGCCACATAACCGCGGGCACGGCTTTCGAAAGTTCAAACCCTACAGGGGTGTCCCAACTTAGCCCATCACAAGCTCTCACGGTCAACGAAGGATATTCCTTCTGCCAAGAAGACCCGACCAGTCTCGGAATCCCGGTTACAAGACATTTCGACAATGGTAAAACAAGACCAGCAAGACCGCCCGATGCGCCGACATCCCGATAGGAGCTGCACATATCTCGTTCTCAGGGCAACACCGGATGAGACATCCTACGAGTAAAACCAAACCTCAAGTTTCCCCGAGGTGGCCCCGCAGTCTACTCGATTCGGACCAACACTTAGAGAAGCACTGGCCCGAGGGGGTTTAAATAAAGATGACCCTCGGGAGCGCGACTCCCAAGGAAAAAGTATAGGTGGTGGTGAGGCAAATGGTAAAACCAAGGTTGGGCCTTGCTGAAGGAGTTTTATTCAAAGCGAACTGTCAAGGGGTTCCCATAACACCCAACCGCGTAAGGAACGCAAAATCAAGGAACATAACACTGGTATGACGGAAACTAGGGCGGCAAGAGTGGAACAAAACACCAGGCATAAGGCCGAGCCTTCCATCCTTTACCAAGTATATAAATGCATTAATTAAATAAGAGATATTGTGATATCCCAACATATCCATGTTCCAACATGGAACAAACTTCATCTTCACCTGCAACTAGCAACGCTATAAGAGGGGTTGAGCAAAAGCGGTAACATAGCCAACCAACGGTTTGCTAGGAAGGTGGGTTAGAGGCATGACATGGCAATATGGGAGGCATGACAAAAGCAAGTGGTAGGTAGCGCGGAATAGCAATAAAGTGAGCAACTAGCAAGCAAAGATAGAAGTGATTTCGAGGGTATGGTCATCATGCCTGAGATTCCGCAAGGAAGAAGAACGAGTCCATGAAGAAGACAAACGGACGTAGTCGATCGAATCCTCACAACTCCGGACCGAAACCGAAGCTAATGAGAGAAGCAACCCGGAAATAAGCAAGCAACATAGAAACAACCATCACATAAACATGTCATGATGTGCAACCAAGTATGATGCATGTCCGCTTTAAAGAGGCATCGCATGGCATAGTGCACAAAAAACACTACAAGTTAAGTAGAGCTCAATATGCAACGAGTTGCATATTGACGGAACACCACGTGACTTATTTAGTTCACTCTCGTTTATGTAGCCAACAATATTAAATGGTGTTTAACATGGCAAGAGGTGAAGCATATGAAAACTACCTATCTAGGCAAGTTTAAATGAGGCCGGAACAACAAGCAACAAGTCCGGAGAAATCCTCATGAGCATATATTAGATTTGGTATTGTTCTGCCCTAAACACAATTTTAGAGTTACTAAACATGCAAAGTAATGCCACCATGTCAAACTATGCATTTTTTGCCCCATTTACATATAAAGTTTTTTTAATGGAGCTATGGTTATTTAGTTATGAAATAAATCATTTTAACATGGCATTTAAGCAAAATATATGCAAATAGCATTTTAAACATTTTAAACATCCATGAAAGTGGCATATTAGGAAACTAGATGAAATTCTAGTCATTTTTCATATATAAAACATTTTAATCCGATGCACGATTGTGGAGTTATTAAATGCATGAAGTCTAGGGACTATTCTGCAAAACTGCAAAACACCTGGAAAATAGCTAAATTCGCTGGACTGAAAAAAACATACTGAATCTCCTGGGTGCCAGATACTAAACTGCGCTCACGGCATCAAATAGG
>NC_057806.1:212776457-212809091 GCF_018294505.1 Triticum aestivum
TTCGTCGTCTACTCGAGCACTCGCTCCAGCAGGATGCAGGGGCGCCGGCTGCCGCGACAAACTCCGGCGAGGGGCGGCGCGGAGAGGGTCAGCGAGGTCAGGAAGAGACGAAACCAGTCGGGGCTCCCCAGATCCGACGAGAGGATCCGACGGCGATCTCGGAGCAGCGAGGTCCGGCGCGAGCTCCCATGGGAAGCTTCGGGTTATTGCAGGTGCGGGATTCTTGGGGTGCTCCAGGGAGGTCCAGTCGAGGGAGGCGGGCGGCGGAGCTCCTCCGACGGCGACAAGGCGCGGGGCGACGGGGCCGGCGAGGAGGCAAAGCACAGGACGAGGCGGCGATGCGGGGATCCACGGCTGGCGGTGGAGGTGCGGCCCGATCCGGGCCTGGGCGGGCCAGATCCAGGCTCTACGGGCCCGCGCAGTGGGGAGGCTGGAGAGGCACGCGTGGCAGCAGGGATGTGGTGGAGGGCGGCGCTGGGGATGAGGTGGCGCGCGCTGGTTGGCTAAAGGGGCGTGGCGTCGCTGCCAAGTGGCGGGAAGGGGTTTGGCCGGCGCGGAATGCGAGGAGGAGGGCGGAGGCTGCGGCAGGAGGTAGGTGGAGACTAGGGGATGCCAAAATTGGAAGGAGGGTGTCCATATATAGCAAAATTGCTAAGGTTAGGGGGTTTGAGGCTGTTTTCGGACGTCTTGGAGCCCTCCGATCGCGATCGAACGGTTCCAGGCGCGAGGGGGCTGTGCTAGAGAGAGATGGGCTGAGAAGAGAGGGGAGAGAGAGAGAGAGGCCCAGCGACTATTTCCGGAGACCGAAAACGTCCGACGAAAAGGCCAGTTGTACTGCCGCTATAGTTATCCGTTGGGGCGTCAAACGGACTCCGAATGCGATGAAACTTGGCATGCGGTCTACTGACAACATAACAACACTGCACACCAACTTTCATCCCATTCCGAGAACATTTTCCGGCCACTTATAAAATAATATTTCATGCATGCCGCGGGCGCGTGCTAGTGTGTCTGGGCTTAGAACGGACAACCGACAGAACTGGGGGAACCCTGACGGATGCAAGTTTGAAAACATGATGATGCAATGCACATGATGACATGATGAAATGCAACATCCAAACAAAAGACATGGCAACAATGGCGAATAACTGGAAGACACCTGGTGCAACGGTCTCGGGGCATCACACAAGTGGTGAGGGGCTACATGACCAGTTAGGCTCCTGAGTCACGATGCTCAGGAGTCCCCCTTGATGTACGAACGGACCTTCATACCTGTCCTTGCCGAGGTCCCGCTCGGGAGGTGCGCGCGATGACCAGGTCTGAGGGACCTGGCAGGGTGGCGTATGCTAGGCGTGACCTGAGCATAGCCCCCCGTGCCCAGCCCCCTCGCGCGACTCTCTAGAGAGGAAAGTGTTGTGATGAGGCCGGACACTGAGCCTGGTGGCTCCCAGAGGTTGATGCGGCCATGGGGCCACCCTTAGTTGTTTATCACCAGCGCGGAACATAGCGCTTTCGCACTTGCATGGGCATAGCCGCTCCTCGACCGTGTCGACTGCCAGCGCGAAGCATGGTGCTTCCACTGGTGCGTGGGTGAGGGCTCCCTCTGAGTGGAGCCCTCGGGGCGTGTACAACCCCGCCTTGACACGTGGCTTGCAGGGCAGGGCCAGACGAGGTGTATCTAGGCACTCGTGAGCCAGCGCGGGACTCACGAGGCTGTACCTCAACGCGGGTTGTGCCTGGACTTGATTCTTGTCAGTTGTGGTGGTCCAGCGAGATGGTTAGACAACCTGCACCAGATGAATCTCCTGAGGCGATCACATGAGAAGGCCGAACACCAACGACCTCAGGTGGTGACGTGAACGGGTCCGGCCCACCAGACCGAGCTCGGTCGTTGGGTTTATCGACGCTACAGGGATGGACCTCAGAACAGTCTCCGCTAGGACTGCGTGATGCATGGCCTCCTGAGCCGCCAGAACGCTCCGTAGGTGGCGCTGGAAGGTGACAGGCGCGTCCGGCAGACTGAAGGCATGTGGACGTAGCTGTGAGGGGGACCCTCGCACCGACCAACGCGCGAGGGCCAGAAGCGCTCCTGAGATGCGGCTCTGTTGAGCCCTGGAATGTTGACGCAAACGCGCGGCTCGTCGTCCTCGCCAGGACAAAGAGTTGCACCAGGTGGTGGATGGCGGTCGCTACGCATGGCTCGCGCCTTGATACATCTCCAACGTATCTACTTTTTCTCACGCTTTTCCTCTTGTTTTGGACTATAATTTGCATGATTTGAATGAAACTAACCTCGGACTGACGCTGTTTTTAGCAAAACTACCATGGTGTTATTTTTGTGCAGAAATAAAAGTTCTCGGAATGGAACGAAACTTTGCGAGGATTTTCTATATCAATAATAAGAATTTCTGGAGCCAAGACCCACTAGAGAGGGGCCCTTGGGTGGGCACAACCCACTAGGGTGCGCCCCCTCTCTAGGCGTGCCCAGGTGGGTTGTACCCATCTGGTGGCCCCGCAGACGACCCCCCTGATACTACAAAATCACATATTTCCAGAAAAAATCAGGGAGAAAGAATTATCACAATCCACGGGACGGAGCCGCCGCCAAGCCATGTTCTTCCTCGAGAGGGCAGATCTGGAGTCCGTTTGGGGCTCCGGAGAGGGGGATCTTCGTTCTTCGTCATCACCAACCCTTCTCCATCGCCAATTCCATGATGCTCCCCATCGGGAGTGCGTAATTCCTTCGTAGGCTCACTGGTCAGTGAGGAGTTGGATGAGATTCTTCATGTAATCGAGTTAGTTTTGTAAGGGCCTGATCCCTAGTATCCACTATGTTCTTAGATTGATGTTGCTATGACTTTGCCATGCTTAATGCTTGTCACTTTGGGCTTGGGTGCCATTATTTCAGATCTGAACCATTTATGAATTCATCATTATATCCATGTTCTAGATCCGATCTTGCAAGTTATAGTCACCTACTATGTGTTATGATCTGACAACCCTGGAGTGACAACAACAGGGCCCACTCTCGGTGACGACTGTAGTTTGAGGAGTTCATGTATTCACTATGTGTTAATGCTTTGTTCTGGTTCTCTATTAAAAGGAGGCCTTATTATCCCTTAGTTTCCAATATGGACCCTGCTGCCGCGGGAGGGTAGGAAAAAAGATGTGATGCAAGTTCTTTTAATAAAGCACGTATGACTATTTACGGAATACATGCCTACATTATATCGATGAACTGGAGCTAGTGCCGTATCGCCTTAGGTTATAACTGTCACATGATGAATATCATCCAACAAGTCATCAGTCCAATGCCTACGGACTTTTCCATATTGTTCTGCTAAGTTACTACTGCTATCATCACCATTACACTTGCTACAAAATTACTGCTATCACTGTTACTGTTACTATTGCTGCTATCACTACTATCAAAACTATCAAACTACTTTGCTACTGATAACTTTGTTGCAGATAATTAATCTCCAGGTGTGGTTGAACTTACAACTCAGCTGCTAATACCTTCAAATATTCTTTGGCTCCCCTTGTGTACTCTACCCTCGAAAACTGTTGCGATCCCCTATACTTGTGGGTTATCAAGACCTTTTTCTAGCGCCGTTGACGGGGAGCATAGCTATATTTGTTGAGTCACTTGGGATTATTATCATATTATCACTATGAAGAATCTGAAGGATCCTAAGACTAAGATATTTCCCTAAAGGACAAGGGGAGACAAGGAACTGCCATCCAGTTCTGCTTTAGATTCACCTTCTGTTATGAATAAACTTGCAACACCACCACATGCTATTAATTCTGATATGTCGCAAGTTATTGATGATGCTACTTCTACTATGAATGATGCTTATGATGATGCTAGTACCTTGCTTGATAATGATGATGTGCCACTTGGTGAATTTCTTGATAAACAAATTGCTAGAGTTATACAACATGATGTTGTTGAATCTGATGATGAGCTTGAAACTGAAACTCCTGAAACACCTGCTAGAACTAGCCTTCCTAGATATGAATTTCCTATGGTACCGGAAGCTTATGTTATGAGTGAAGAAGTAACTAGAGATATTCTTGCTTGTAATGATAGACATGATCTAGAGAAATTGCTACACAAGTATAAAGAAAAATCTCTGAATGCTAGAATGAAATGTGATCCAAAGTTTGCTAGTTCACCTATCTTTATTGATGACAAGGAATATGAATTCTCTATCAACCCAGAGCTAATTACTTTGGTTGAATTTGATCCTTTCCATGGTTATGAAACTGAAACTGTTGTGGCACATCTTACTACGTTGAATGACACAGCCACCTTTTTTACTCATGATGAGAAAACTCACTATTACTTTATTCTCAAATTATTTCCTTTCTCATTAAAGGGTGATGCTACAGCTTGGTACAATACTCTTGCTCCTGGTTGTCTGCGTAGCCCCCAGGATATGATTTATTACTACTCTGAAAAATATTTTCCTGCTCATATGAAACAAGCTGCCTTACAAGAAATATTTAACTTTGTGCAAACTAAAGAAGAGAGTCTCCCACAAGCTTGGGGGAGGCTTTGCCAATTACTTAATGCTTTGCCTGATCATCGTCTTAAGAAAATGAAATACTTGATATCTTCTATAATGGACTAACTGATGCTTCTAGGGACTTCCTAGATAGTTGTGCTAGTTGTGTTTTCAGGGAACAAACTGTTGGACAAGGTGAAGATTATTGAATAACATATTGAAAATTTATGACGATTGGACTATTCCTGAACCACCGCCTAAACCCACTCAGAAGAAGAGGGGTATATTATATCTCAGTCCCGAAGATATGCAAGAGGCAAAGAAATCTAGGAAGGAAAAAGGTATTAAAGCTGAGAATGTTAAAAATTTCCCTCCTATTGAAGAAATACATGGGCTTAATACACCACCACTGCCTAAGGTGGTAGAGGTAAATTCTCTTATGAAGTTCAATGATAGTGATAATCCTCACAATATACATCCTAGTCAGTGCCTTTATGAGTTTGAAAACTATATTAGAAAACAAGATCACTTCAATGCAAATGCTATGAAACAATTGAAACATAATTCTGATTTGATTGCTCGCCTGAGTGACTTGTTATTTAGAATATCAAATGATGTTAGAGGTGTTGGAAAACATGCTTCTATGGTTCAAACTCAGTTAGAACAAGTTGCTAAATCTCAAAGAGAATTGCTTGATGAAATGAATCATAATAGGCATGACTTTGTTGTTAGAGTTGCAACTAGAGTAGGTAAAATGACTCAGGAACCACTTTATCCTGAGGGACACCCTAAAAGAATTGAACAAGATTCCCAAAGAGCTAACACTAATGCACCTAGTTCTTCTAAAAAGAAAAAGAAAAAGTAGAATCATAGGACTTCACATGCTCCTAGTGAACCTGAAATAGAGAAACCTCCTGGCAATGATAATGAAATATCTATCTCTGATGCTGAAACTCAATCTGGTAATGAACACTCACCTAATGATAATGAAAAAGTTAATGACGAGGTTCATGATGACTCTCAACCAAACAATGAAAAAGAACCAGATAATGATGTTGAGATAGAACCACCTGTTGATCTTCATAACCCACAACCTAAGAATAAAAGGTATGACAAAAGAGACTTTGTTGCTAGAAAACACAGTAAAGAAAGTGAGCCGTGGGTTCAAAAACCTATGACTTTTCCACCCAAGTGAACTAAAAATAATGATGATGAAGAATTTGAACACTTTGCTGAAATGTTGAGGCCAGTCTTTTTGCATACTCGCTTGACTGATATCTTAAAAATGCCTCCTTATGCAAAATATATGAAAGACATCATCACAAATAAGAGAAAGATATTGGAAGCTGAAATATCCCCTATGCTTGCTAATTACACTTTTAAAGATGGAGTACTTAAAAAACTTGGAGATCCGGGAATACCAACTATACCTTGCTCTATCAAAAAGAACTATGTGAAAACTGCTTTGTGTGATTTAGGAGCTGGTGTTAGTGTTATGCCTTTCTCTTTATATAAAAGACTTGACTTGAGTAAACTCACACCTACTTAAATATCTTTGCAAATGGCTAATAAATCAACTGCCATACCTATCGGTATCTATGAGGATGTGCCCATTATTGTTGCTAATGTTACTATTTTGACTGACATTGTTATACTTGAGATGCCTAAGGACAACAACATGTCGATTATCCTTGGTAGACTATTCTTGAATACTACAGGGGCTGCTATTGATTGCAATAAAAGCAAGGTCACTTTTCATATTAATGGCAATGAGCATACGGTGCACTTTCCGAAGAAACAATTCCAAGTGAATGGTATTAATGTTATTGAAAAATCTCTGACAATCACTATTGGAAGTTTTCAAATACCTCTACCTACTGTCAAAAAGAAATATGAAATACTTATTGTTGGGGAAATGCATATCCCCATTGAGGTAACTTAGTGATTTACGAAAGTTCTTCGGTTTCATGCTAATTGTAAGTGGTTGTTAATAAGACTTGATTAACCTTACTAATGGATCATTTTTGAACGGTATGAAGTTTTATGAATTTAGTAAGCACTACTTTCTGTCCCTACTTCTTATTCTTTGTTTTTATTAATTAAATAAAATAAAATGCCATGTTTTGTCTATTTTCTGAATTTCCCATGCAATAAAAATGACCCAAAAATAAAATTTCTCAGAATGCCGTGAAAATTTAATATGATTTTTCTGAATATTCGAGAATTTTTGATGCAATAAACATCAGACGAAGTTGCACCAGGTGGGCACAACCCACCTGGGCGCGCCAGCACCCCAGGGGCGCCCTGGTGGGTTATGGTCACCACGTGGGCCCCCTCACTTACCTCTTCATCCCACATCATCACTTACCTTCAGGAAAAAAATCCCCATTGCTCTCTCTCTCCCGTGTTCTTGAGCTCAAACCCGCGGATTTCGATCTCTTTGCCCGAAGCTCCGTTTTCGAAACTGTTTCGGGGGATTGTTGCTTGGTATGTGACTCCACCATTTGTCCAATTAGTTTTTGTTTTAGTGGTTTATACTTTGAATAATTAGCAACTCTTGGTGCTACTGTAGATGTGCTTGCATGTTGAATTCTTACTGTTCTAAGTAGTTTGAATGCTTGCTATGGCTTCTATGTATCCGTATGAGTAGTTGCTATCAATCTTATAAAGTTTTGTTGACAAATTTTTGTCACTCCAAAAATTTTATTTTCAGAAAATTGTACGCGGACATGAATATCTTCATGAAGTTTGGCTCTAAGAAGAACTCCAAGGGTGTTATTGGGGAGTCTTCTGACAATGATCTCCACCCTCGGAGGTTGGCGGAAGTATGGCCATTCGAATGGCCACACACCCCGTTCCTGCAAGAGGTTGGAATTCTTGAGGAGTTCATGCAATATATTGCTAATGCTGGCCTCACTGACTTCATCGCAGATGAGTGTGACCAGCACCAAATCCTCACAAACATCTTTGTTCAGAGCTTTACTTTCTTGCCTAGAAATAATCCCCCTGAAGTGAGCTTTGATTTATATGCTGAAAACCATCAGATACCACTTACTAAGTTTTGTGACATTCGCATGATCCCTTCTAATGGGAGCTTGGCTGAGCCTAGGCCGGCCAAGTTTGAGGCCTTTTATCGCACTCTGACAGTGGGTGATGAGAGAGGAGTGTCAGCCATCACTGCTGCTGGCTTACATTTTCCTGTTGTTTGTTACTTTGCACTTTTTATTGCCAAATGCTTGCTTGCTAGGGAGAAGGTGGGTGCACTTAGTTCACCAGACCTTGCTGTTCTACATCATGCACTAGAGGGTGACAACACGCATAGCTTGGGAGCTATCGTGGCTCGTCGCCTCCATCTTAATAAAACTCAAGGCAAAATACATGGTGGGATTTATGCTACTCGTTTGGCGGCTCACTGCAAGGTTGAGATACGCCCTCATGATTTCCCTCTGACAAAAGTTGACCTAGACCGTGCAGCCATGGATCACCACCATTTTACTAATATCGAATCTCCTCACATCCCTATTCCGTATAACCTGTTTTTAGTGTGAGGACTCGTGATGTTATTCCATTGCCTGCTCTTGCTTTGTTTGATCCTGTTGCCAGGGGCGGATATAAGAATATGCCTGCAGACATCATCGCCTATCTGAACGCTCAGGCTGCTGAGGAGGCAGCACACGAGGAGCCTCCATAGTGGAATCAGTGGATGCCCGCTCCTCAGCAGTGGGATGAGTGGATGCCTGCTCCTCAGGATCCATACTACCCTCCAGGCTACCGATTCACTACCAAGTTAGGCCAAAAGTCTAAACTTGGGGGAGTACGTGTCTCTCACCGACATTACATTCATGACTATTTATTCCATTTGTCGGTGTTCACACTTTTTGATTGTATCATCCATGCTTAGATTTATTTTCTTACTTTCTTCTTGTGTGTTTGGAAAACCTAAGAAAAACCAAAAAAAATTAGTTGTAGTTAATTTAGTTTCTATGCATGCTTAGTAGTAGTACTAAAAAGAAAATCCAAAAATATTTCCTTGTTCTTATTTTGCTTGTTGGGAGCTTTCCCGTGTAAATACTTTTTCTCGTTTTTGCTTTTCCCTTTTATTTGCTTGCTAAAGAAAACCAAAAACTCCAAAAATATTTCAATGTGTTTCTCTAAACTTCTTTTCTTTTATTCGAGTTGTACCGAGGAGAAGACCACGATGAAAATGTTGAGTGGCTCTCATTTGAATAATTGTTGAACTAATAAAGAGCCCATTTTACCTTGTCTTCTCTTGTTGAATAAATTTTTTGCAGATTCCAGCTTAGTCCATGGTACTCTTGCACTATTATTATTATTTTCATATCATTTGTTCATGCAAGTGAAAGGCAATAATGACGACATTTGATAAACTTGCCGTGGCAAAGAGAAACTGGTATGAACTCGACTTGTCATGTTTGTGTAAATATGTGTAACATCCCAAATTTTCAATTTGGAATGTTTTTTTGAAAGATCCAGGAAAATGCTGGCTTGATTCGATTTAGCAGGAAGCAGCGGAAGAACAACATGATGAAGATTCGAAGATCAAAGAAAAACAAAACAACAGCCCTAATAGCTGCCGAGCTACCCACCATAGACAACACGACTACAAAGTAAAAAGGGCCTGTCCTAGGCTAAGCATCACTGCCGCATCTCTTGACCAATGCCGATATCCTCCAAAGACAGCAGCAGCTCCAACCGAGACTTTCTTTGTCAACGCACCATCTACCCTTGAAGCAGAGTGCAGGCAGATGGCAGAACTCAGTCGGTCCCAGAAAAAGCTTCGTCTTGGACTTATCAGCGATGGCGTACATTGCGCCTGGAGCTTCACCAAAAACAGCGGCGAGCACCGGAGGAGCGCCACATAGAACCTCCAAGCAGTGTCTCAAAAACGTGATGCTCCCAAAAGAGGAACGACGTCGGAGACGCCGCCGTCACGCCGATCCAGCTCCGGACCTAGGCTTTCGCTCGGAGACACTACCAACCAAGCCCGAGGAAGATGCCGACACACCTCGGTGGTGCCTCCAAGGAGGAAAATGACACCCTCAGGCGCCATCAGCACCGGCTCTTGTTGTGCAGGACCTTCGTCCATATCGTCGCACACCTCCGCTCAAGCCCTTGGGAGCTCGTCCATGTCCGACTCACACCGCCGCCGCCACATCACCTTGTTGTTGAAGTCGTGAAGGCATGGTCCACCTCCCCACGGCGAGCATGCAGAGGCCAGATCGGCCCTGCGTCCCACATCTACCATGGCTGGAGCCTCCCTGCTCCAGCAAGCGCAGCCCTCCCAGATCCAGCGCAGCCCGTCAGTGCCCTCGACGCCCTCCACTCGTCGCCCTCCACGGCGCCCACCACCGCGCCAGGCCAGGAGCAGCATGGGGCGGAACTCGGGCCCTCGTGGCGGCAGCGCGCCAGATCCGCGCCACTGCCACCGCCGGACCGCTGCCCAGCCCTCCTCCGGCCAGATCCGCACCGGCCCTCCTCCCCGCGCCCTCCTCCTCCTTCACCGCGACCCCTCTCAGCGCCCTCCTCCTCCACCTCGCCATCTCCCTGGCGCCGCACCAGATCCGCTCGCAAGGACGCGCCGCTCGTCACCGCAAGCCGCGGAAACAACCGCCCACCGCCCGACGAAGCCTCCTGCAGCAGCCAACCATAGAACGCCTCTGAGCCAAGGAGATCCGCCGTCGGGCCGCGCCCCGCCGTGAAGCTGGCCGTCCCGCGCCGTCCTGGCGCCTCGCGGGGAGGGGAAGGGCCCCGCCGCCGCCGACGTACGCGCGGGCTTTGCCCGGCGCCGTCCCCTGGCGGCGGTGAGGGAGGGGGGGCGAGGATGGAGGACGGCTGCAGCGGCGGGCTGTGTTTTTCGCCCGGCCACTCGCCTCAATTTGGAATGTTATACATAGATCATTCATGCATATCATATTTTATTGCATTTCGTTTCGCGATCCTCGAAATCCTAAGCAACTCAAGGACCCTCAGAGAGAGTTGGGGATTTCCCTGTTTACATATTTGAGTTTTATCAAATATTGAAACGAGGATTTTTGGTTTTAATTATTTTTCTCTCTGAATATATTTCATATTAAAATATATGAGAGGAGATAATATGACTTCTCCAAAATATATGAAATATTGGAGGAAAAATATTAAAATCAAATATTTGATTTATTCGGAGTTTATTGCTATTTTATTTGAATTAGAAAAATTGCATGTTTTTCAAAGTTGCATTTTAGGGCCAAGAAAATGTTCATCTCGTTCTAAATATTTTATTTAGACGATGAAAATTTGTTTTGGCATTTTTAGATTTATTTTATTTTATTTTATAGGATTTTTTTAGTTTCGGCGAAATTATTAAAAAAAAGTTTCCTCAGCCGACTGGGCCGAAGCCCAGGTCAGCCGGCCCACCTCCCCGCGCCGTCTCCTTCCAGGAGAACGGGAGCGCGCCGCCGCCCGCGAGGCCGAGTCCGGCCGGGACTCTCCCTCCCCGCGCCGCTTGCCCCCTCGCCCAAGCAAGCACCCCCCCTCCTATAAGTACCCCGCCTCGCCCCCGATTTCCGCCACCACCGTTGCAGCCCCGCCTCGCCGGAGTCGCCGCCCCGCCTCGTCGGAGGTAAAGCCGTCGTTCGGTTTTTAAAAAAAAGAACCGATTCGGTTTTTTAGGAAACCCTAAGTTTTTTTGAATAGAACGGTTCGCCGGTTTTTCTCGGTTTAGTTATTTAGCGGACTTCGTCCGTATGTTTGTTTTAACGAATGGTGTTCACTCGTTAGCCGCAGACAGTGAACATTTGTTCGTTATCCTGTTCGTCAGTTTTTCTTTTTCTTGGATTTTCCGCGATCATTTTCGATCGTGATTTCTGATCCGATTTTCCTTTTAGTTTATCTTTTCGCTCGTTTGTCGGAATCAGGCGATTCAAGCGCCTAGATCTTCGTCTCGAAACCCTCTTTCCGCTTAATCAACTTGAACAAGGTTTTCATACTGTAAAATTTGACTTTAGTCCAGAATAGTAAACGGACCTTGTTTCTTTTGCAGTTTGAGTTTCGTTGCCCCGTTTGATTTGATTCTTTTTGCAGACCGGAGTTCTTAAGTAGAACTTTCTGGTTAGACCTTCTTCTTTGAGTTTTATCCATGCTTCTTTGATTGATTCCTTATGTATGCTATTGTTTGTTTGCGATAGAACACCCGGAGTGCGAAGCGTGCTACTTCGAATCTTTAGGTTTTGCGGATCATCAGCAAGGCAAGTAACACTTTGATCATACCCCTTTATCACCCAGTTTTTATGCATTAGCTCCAATCCTCAAACATTGCATGATTAGGATGTGATTAACTTGTGGGTTGGGAAGTAGTTAATGAGGTAGAACCTATTGCCCTGTTATTATCAAACCCTTGGGAGTTACTTCTATGTATTGCCTACATTGCTATGCTATGCTCGTAGACGTGGTTTGGGTGAGTGAAATCCATGATAGATGTGAGATTGTTAATTAATGGTTCAACTTAAGGTGGCAACTTGAATACATATCTGGGTGGATTGTTTGTCGAGCACCTGGGGAATCCAGTGTTGTCCTAGGATATCCGGGAGTACCCGTTTGATAATCCTAAGGTCCGCCACCCAGGCTCAAAGGGAACTGAGATATTTCATGCTAGAAACTTCTGTGTGGAGCCACATGCTATTATGGGCTCTAGCATAGCTGAGTAAGTTACATGAGCTCTTGAAGAGGTAGATCAACAGGTAGAGGGATGTAGGTTGGTATGGTCTGCCCGGAGTAAAGAGTAAATGTTTCTGAAAGACTGTGTCTCGGTCATCCGTTTCTCAAACACCCTGTAGTGCGAGAAATCCAACGGAGGAGATCGGGTCTTGTGGGGAAAAGTGCACAAACCTCTGCAGAGTGTACAATCTAATCATGGTTAGCCGTGTCCCCGGTTGTGGACAATTCTTGAGTATCTAGTACTTGGATTATCATATGTATCTCATCACTCTAAATTAATATTGTTGGGTAGATGATTACTTTTAGTTGGGATTGAGTTGGAGGAACCTTCTCAATGATGTTTCAACTACCATGATAGTTAAATAAAATATATTCCTTTGTTGTAGGAAAAATTGGCTTTTCGCAAAAACTATTACCATTGAGCTTTCCACCAGCCAAATATGCATGTAGTGATAGCATTATTCTGTTCTTGCTCTACTGTGTTATATTGCCAGCATATTCCATGTGCTGACCCATTTTCGGGCTGCAACGTATTATGTTGCAGACTTTTCAGACAAGGAGTAAGGTTCGTTAGGTCGTTGCCGTGAAGCTCAATTATGCTATTGGAGTTGATGGACTCACTTTATCTTCCAAGCCGTCCGCTGTTATCGTATTAGATGGCCTTAAGCCATATTTATTGTAATAAGTTCTCTTTTGAGACATTCGATGTAATAAGTGTGTGATTGCTACTCTGTTATAAATCCTTCGAGTACTGTGTGTGTCAGCATTACCGATCCAGGGATGACACTGAAGCACAGAGACTTGACCGTTTGAGGTCGGGTCGCTACAAGATGGTATCAAAGCACACGCTGAGTGTAGGACACGACCACTAAGCTAAAGCCCTAGATCACTATTCTCTTCTCATTTCTGACCCCTCTCCATTTTCTACTCTTTTGGATGGCGGACGCAAGGAACAAGTTTGTACAACCGGATGAAGACGCACCTTTTGGACAACACTTGAAGGAATTCACTAGGTACCTGAACATAGGAATACCAAGATTCACCGGGACTTAGAACGCCACTTTACCAGAAGAGGAGCGATGGATGATTCAAGTTCATGTTCCAGGAAGGACATTCACGCCAGTCACTAAGCCCATAGAGTTTTCCTTTGATGCACCAACCTGGAGACTAGGAAAGAGTATGGTAGCTCACATCACCATGGAACGCATTAGAGAAGTTTACCATAAGGAGCTTAAGGATACTATCTACCAGATTTGTGGGCACCGAGACGAGCAATGGGAGATGATCAGCACCAGGAAGGATAGATCAATCGCAACTTTCATCCAGGAGTTAAACCAGCACATTTGTCGCCATGAGAACCAGATGTGCGCTGGCATGATAGATCTGAAGAAGGCGATGACCAGGATCACGGAAGTGGAGGAAGAACTCAAGGCTACACGCGAAGATTATGAGGAGGAAACTGTCGTACTGGTGGAGAAGAATGACGGTTTGGAAAAGAAGCTAGGAATATTCATGGGAGACCCCGCACCAGGAGGAGAAGACGAAGAACCCAAGGAGATTCGTTCGGAGGACTACATCATCATCGACGACACCGACTCAGACCCCAACGATAGCGATGATGACTATGAAGATGAAGCTAGAGCAGACATCATGGAATCTTCGACCGATCAATATTTTTAGTAGACCACCACATCAGTAGTAGTATTCCACCATATATATAGTATAGTCCGAGCACTTTTGCAACGATAGTTAGATCGATTATATGCCCTTGCTTGCTTGATTGAGTGAAATGATTGTGTTTGTCTCATGTGCATATGGGTAGTGTTTCTCTCATTAGAGCTCATTCTATTCTAATCTCTTCCCTCTAAAACCCATCAGATGCCTCCGAGACGTGACCCCAGATTTACCTTCCCACTGGAGCTCACTCAGTTGATCCAGCAGCAGAATACCCTGATGCAGTTGTTAGTTCAGAACCAAGGCAACAACAACAACAACCCACCACCACCAGCAGCAGCTCATAGCTTAGCCCGTTTTCTGAGGTTGCAACCGTCGGTGTTTTCCAGTAGCACCGAGCCCATAGTAGCAGATGATTGGCTCCGCAGGATTGGAAGGGAGTTAACCACTGCAGGATGTACCGAAGCTGAGAAGGTGTGTTTTGCCGCACATCAGTTGGATAGACCAGCAACATCATGGTGGGAGAATTACATGTCACCTAACCTATAGCCCCTGTTACATGGGACCAGTTTCAGCAAGCTTTCCGCATAGCTCATGTCTCAACTGGAGCTATGAGTATGAAGAAGCGTGAGTTTCGCAACTTACGCCAAGGGAAATGTACCGTGGCTCAGTACGCGGATGAGTTTAGCAAGTTATATCGCTATGCCCCTGACGATACGGCCACAGATGCCGCAAAGCAGGAGAAGTTTATGGAAGGGCTGAATGATGAGATGAGCATGCAGTTGATGGTGGCAACATTCAATAACTACCAGGAGTTGGTAGATAAGGCTCTTATGATGAAGGGAAGCAGCAGCAGATTGAGAGCCGTAAGAGGAAGTATGGACAAGGAAGATATAATTTAGGAACTCAGTAGAAGCCTCGCCTAACCCCGAACTCGGGAGGACTTGTTCATAACCATGGAGGCCACAACCACAATGGAGGAAGTACCCATAATCATACTAGCCCAAGGAATGGGAATGGGAATGGAGCAAGCAACAATCAGAACCGTTCCAATCCAGCCACACCCGCCAAGAGAGAACTAAGCCACGTTACTTCTTTCAAGTGCGGGAAGACTGGACACTATGCCCCGGAGTGCCCTGAAGCGAAGAATGGAAACGGTAATGGGAGCGCCGGGAAGAAGCCAATCCATTCAACAAAGGACAAGTGAACCACATTAATGTGGAGGAGGTTGAAGAGCAGCCAGATGCGGTTATTGGTAAGTTTTTGGTTAAGTCTTTTACCACCCTTATTCTTTTTGATACTGGTGCATCACATTCATACATATCAAGGGGATTCGTGGATAAGTTTAAATTACCAACCCAAACCCTTAGGACCCCTATGTTAGTAAGTTCACCTGGAGCAGAGTATATGGCTAGTCAATGGTGCGACCAGATACCCTTAACCATTGGTAGCCATGTTTTCCCATCCAACCTAATAATCTTGGAGTTACAAGGATTGGATGTGATATTAGGCATGGACTGGATGTCAAAGTATGGAGGGAGCATTGACTATGCTAGTAAGTCAATTTATCTCACCACCCCGGAGGGAAAAAGGATTAAGTATGTATCTAGGCATGCGCCTAGGAGTAGCTAAGTAAATATCCTCACGGGAATTGTTTAGGAGGAAGTGCCTGTAGTGAAGGATTACCTGGATGTTTTTCCAGAGGAATTACCAGGCATGCCACCGGATCGAGACATCGAGTTTTTGATAGAACTGTTGCCAGGCGCCGGGCCTATATCAAAGAGACCCTATCGGATGCCCGCGAATGATCTGGAAGAGATTAAGAAGCAGATCAAGGAGTTATTGGAGAAAGGTTACATTCGACGGAGTTCATCACCATGGGGACCCCCAGTGCTTTTGGTTGAGAAGAAGGATAAGTCTTTAAGGATGGTTGTTGATTATCATGCATTGAATGAGGTGACGATCAAGAACAAATACCCACTGCCAATGATCAATGATTTGTTTGACCAGCTGCAAGGAGCGAAGGTGTTTTCAAAGATCGATTTGCGATCAGGATATCACCAGCTGAAGATTCGAGAGAAGGATATACCAAAGACAGCATTCACCACACGGTACGGGTTGTATGAGTATACGGTCATGTCATTCGGACTGACTAATTAACGCCCCTGCCTATTTCATGAGCATGACGAACAAGGTGTTCATGGAATATTTGTATAAGTTTGTTGTGGTGTTCATAGATGATATAATGGTATACTCGAAGAATGAGGAGGAGCACAAGGAGCATTTGCGTTTAGTTCTCGAGAAACTCAGGGAACACCAGTTGTATGCCAAGTTCAGCAAATGTGAGTTTTGGTTGAAGGAAGTCGGATTCCTTGGACATGTTATATTAGGAGAGGGTGTAGCAGTAGATCCTACCAAGGTTCAGTCAGTTACTAAATGGTTGGCACCCACTTCAGGTAGCGAGATCCGCAGTTTTCTTGGACTCGCAGGATACTATCGGAGATTCATTGAGAATTTTTCCAAGATTGCGAAGCCAATGACGGAGTTATTGAAGAAGGATACCAAATTTAAATGGATGGAAGAATGTGAGGAAAGTTTTCAGGAGTTAAAGAAACGTTTGACTACAGCCCCAGTGTTGATTTTGCCGGATATACGTAAGGAGTTTCAAGTGTATTGCGATGCCTCTCGCCTAGGACTTGGAAGTGTGCTTATGCATGACGAAAGAGTTGTTTCGTATGCCTCACGAGAACTAAAACTGCACGAATTGAATTATGCCACGCATGATTTGGAGTTAGCAGTTGTAGTGCATGCGCTCAAGACTTGGAGACATTACCTTATTGGAAATCATTGTGATGTGTACACGGATCATAAGAGTTTGAAGTACATTTTCACATAGAAGGAGTTGAACCTTAGGCAGAGGAGATGGTTGGAGCTTATAAAGGATTATGATATGAAGCTTCATTATCATCCAGGCAAGGCCAATGTCGTAGCCGACGCTTTGAGCGGGTAGAGCTATGCTAATACCCTAATAAGCACGGGATTGCCAAAGGAGTTAGCAGAGGATCTCAGGGAACTTCGACTGGCGATTGTTCCTAGAGGTTTTGTTGCAACAATTGAGGTTCAGTCTACATTTTTAGGAAAGATTCGAGAAGCTCAGAAGGATGACAAAGAGATTACCGAGATAAAGGAGAGAATGGGCAAAGGAAAGGCCAAAGGTTTTTGTGAGGACGAGCACGCCACCTTATGGTTTGAGGACCGTATTTATGTGCCCAATAACACAGAGATCAGGAAGTTAATACTTCGGGAGGCTCATGACTCACCATACTCGATACACCCCGGAAACACCAAGATGTATTTGGATCTGAAGGAGCGTTTCTGGTGGACTGGTATGAAGAAAGATATTTTCCGAGTATGTAGCCGTATGTGATGTATGTCAAAGAGTGAAGGCTGAACATCAAAAGCCAGCAGGATTGTTACAACCTATGCCGATACCCGAATGGAAGTGGGATAAACTTGGCATGGATTTTATCACCGGATTACCCAGGACCAAATCAGGATATGATTCTATATGGGTAGTAGTTGATCGCTTGACCAAAGTGGCTCACTTTATCCCAGTGAAAACCATCGATACAAGTGCGAAGTTGGCCAAGATATACATGACCAGGATCGTATGTCTGCATGGAGTTCCAAGGACCATAGTATCAGATAGAGGAACACCGTTTACCTCAAAGTTTTGGCATCAACTACACCAGACTTTGGGAACAAGGTTGGAGTTCAGTACAGCATTGCACCCGCAGACGAATGGACAAACCGAGAGAGTCAACTAGATTCTGGATGATATGTTGTGAGCCTGTGCGCTAGATTATGGATCTAGTTGGGATGACAATTTGCCCTACGCGGAGTTCTCATACAATAATAGCTATCAAGCCAGTTTGAAGATGGCACCGTTCGAAGCCCTGTATGGACGAAGGTGCAGAACACCGTTGTTATGGGATGAAGTTGGAGACCGTCCGTTGTTTGGACTAGATTTGATCAAGGAGTCTGAAGAAAAGGTTAAGTTGATTAGAGATAGACTGAAGATAGCTCAGTCTAGGCAGAAGAGTTATGCAGACTCGAAACGCAAGGAAATAACCTATGAAATTGGAGATGGAGCATATCTATGAGTGTCACCCCTGCGAGGAGTGAGACATTTTGGAGTTAAGGGAAAATTAGCCCTGAGATTTGTAGGACCGTACCGAATTTTGGAACGTATGGGGGAAGTTGCCTACAAGTTGGAGTTACCTGAAGGACTGTCAGGAGTTCATGATGTGTTTCATGTTTCCCAGTTGAAGAAGTGTCATGCTGAGATGGCCGATATACCACTAAGAGATACGGTGCCCTTGGAGGCGATTCAGTTGGACAATGATCTGACCTACGAGGAGAAGTGAGTCAGGATTCTTGAATTTGCCAGCCGAGTCACCCGCAACAAGGTTATTAAGTTTTGCAAAGTTCAGTGGAGTCACCATACCGAGGATGAAGCCACCTGGGAACGAGAGGATGATCTTCGCAAAGACCACCCGCACATATTTTCTAGCCAACCCGAATCTCGAGGGAGAGATTCATCTTAAGGGGGGTAGGTTTGTAACATCCCAATTTTCAATTTGAAATGTTATACATAGATCATTCATGCATATCATATTTTATTGCATTTCGTTTCGCGATCCTCGAAATCCTAAGCAACTCAAGGACTCTCGGAGAGAGTTGGGGATTTCCCTGTTTTCATATTTGAGTTTTATCAAATATTGAAACGAGGATTTTTGGTTTTAATTATTTTTCTCTCCGAAAATATTTCATATTAAAATATACGAGAGGAGATAATATGACTTCTCCAAAATAAATGAAATATTGGAGGAAAAATATTAAAATCAAATATTTGATTTTATTCGGAGTTTATTGCTATTTTATTTGAATTAGAAAAATTGCACGTTTTTAAAAGTTGCATTTTAGGGCCAAGAAAATGTTCATCTCGTTCTAAATATTTTATTTAGACGGTGAAAAATTGTTTTGGCATTTTTAGTTTTTCTTATTTTATTTTATAGGATTTTTTTAGTTTTGGCGAAATTATAAAAAAAAAGTTTCCTCCGCCGACTCGGCCAAAGCCCAAGTCAGCCGACCCACCTCCCCGCGCCGTCTCCTTCCAGGAGAACGGGAGCGTGCCGCCGCCCGTGAGGCCGAGTCCGGCTAGCACTCTCCCTCCCCGCGCCGCTTGCCCCCTCGCCCAAGCAAGCACCCCCTCCTATAAGTACCCCGCCCCGCCCCCGATTTCCGCCACCACCACTGCAGTCCCGCCTCGCCGGAGTCGCCGCCCCGCCTCGCCGGAGGTAAAGCCTCCGTTTTTTTTAAAGAATCGATCCGGTTTTTTAGGAAACCCTAAGTTTTTTTTGAATAGAATGGTTCGCCGGTTTTTCTCAATTTAGTTATTTAGCGGACGTTCGTCCATACATTCGTTTTAACGAACGGTGTTCACTCGTTAGCCGCAAACACCGAACATTCGTTCGTTAGCCTGTTCGTCAGTTTTTCTTTTTCTCGGATTTTCCACGATTATTTTCGATCGCGATTTCTGATCCAATTTTTGTTTTAGTTTATCTTTTCGCTCGTTTGTCGGAATCAGGCGATTCAAGCGCCTAGATCTTCGTCTCGAAACCCTCTTTCTGCTTAATCAACTTGAATGAAGTTTTGATACTATAAAATTTGACTTTAGTCCAGAATAGTAAATGGGCCTTGTTTCTTTCGCAGTTTGAGTTTCGTTGCCTCGTTTGATTTGATTCTTTTTGCAAACCGGAGTTCTTAAGTTGAACTTTCTGGTTAGACCTTCTTATTTGAGTTTTATCCATGCTTATTTGCTTGATTGCTTATGTATGCTATTGTTTGTTTGCGATAGAACACACGGAGTGCGAAGCGTGCTACTTCGAATCTTTAGGTTTTGCGGATCATCAGCAAGGCAAGTAACACTTTGATCATACCCCTTTATCATCCAGTTGTTATGCATTAGCTCCAATCCTCAAAGATTGCATGATTAGGATGTGATTAACTTGTGGGTTGGGAAGTAGTTAATGAGGTAGAACCTATTGCCCTGTTATTATCAAACCCTTGGGGGTTACTTCTACGTATTGCCTACATTGCTATGCTATGCTCGTAGACGTGGTTTGGGTGAGTGAAATCCATGACAGATGTGAGATTGTTAATTAATGGTTCAACTTAAGGTGGCAACTTGAATACACATCTGGGTGGATTGTTTGTCGGGCACCTCAGGAATCCAGTGTTGTCCTAGGATATCCCGGAGTACCCGTGTGATAATCCTAAGGTACGCCACCCAGGCTCAAAGGGAACTGAGATATTTCATGCTAGAAACTTCCGTGTGTAGCCACATGCTATTATGGGTTCTAGCATAGCTGAGTAAGTTACATGAGCTCTTGAAGAGGTAGATCAGCAGGTAGAGGGATGTAGGTTGGTATGGTATGCCCGGAGTAAAGAGTAAATGTTTCTGAAAGATTGTGTCTCGGTCATCCGTTTCTCAAACACCCTGTTGTGCGAGAAATCCAACGGAGGAGATCGGGTCTTGTGGGGAAAAGTGCACAAACCTCTGCAGAGTGTACAATCTAATCATGGTTAGCCGTGTCCCCGGTTATTGACAATTCTTGAGTATCTAGTACTTGGATTATCATATGTATCTTATCACTGTAAATTAATATCGTTGGGTTGATAATTACTTTTAATTGGGATTGAGTTGGAGGAACCTTCTAAATGATGTTTCAGCTACCATGATAGTTAAATAAAATCTATTCCTTTTTCGTAGTGAAAAATTGGCTTTTTTGCAAAAACTATAACCATAGAGCTTTCCACCAGCCAAATATGCATGTAGGGATAGCATTATTCTGTTCTTGTGCTACTGTGTTATATTGCCAGCATATTCCATGTGCTGACCCATTTTCGGGCTGCAACGTATTATGTTGCAGACTTTTCAGACGAGGAGTAAGGTTCGTTAGGTCGTTGCCGTGCAGCTCAGTTATGCCGTTGGAGTTGATGGACTCACTTTATTTTCCAAGCCTTCCGCTGTTATCATATTAGATAACCTTAAGCCATATTTATTGTAATAAGTTCTCTTTTGAGACATTCGATGTAATAAGTGTGTGATTGCTACTCTGTTATAAATCCTTCGAGTACTATGTGTGTCAGCATTACCGATCCAGGGATGACACTGAAGCATAGAGACTTGACCGTTTGAGGTCGGGTCGCTACAATATGTTTAACCTAGCGTCCATGGTTCAGCCTGTTTTGATTAAACATGTTTGCAATGACAATTAGCGATTATAGTTTCTCATGCCATGCATAAGTAGCTAGGAGTTAATGACAAAAGAGACCTTGTTGGTAGAAAACATGGTAAAGAAAGAGAACCGTGGGTTAAAAAAGCTATGCCTTTTCCACCCAAGCTAACTAAAAGGAAAGATGATGAATAATTTGAACGCTTTGTTGAGATGCTGAGGCCAGTCTTTTTGCATACTCGCTTCACTGATATCTTGAAAATGCCTCCATATGTGAAGTATATGAAAGACATCATCACAAATAAGAGAAAAATATCGGAAGCTGAAATCTCCACTATGCTTGCTAATTACACATTTAAAGATGGAGTACCTAAAAAACTTGGAGATCTGGGAATACCAACTATACCTTGCTCTATCAAAAAGAATTATGTGAAAACTGCTTTGTGTGACTTAGGAGCTGGTGTTAGTGTTATGCCTTTCTCTTTATATAAAAGACTTGACTTGAATAATGTAACATCCCAAAATTTTACAAATTTTGGAATGTTAATTATTACCGAGTGAGTTATTACGATTTCGAGGGGAATTTGATTTTTTGTGTATTAAAAAATATTGACTTTAGATTTCTTTTCTTTTGGACTCCTATGAAATATTTCGAAACCATGTTCAAAATTTTGGAGTGAGAATTAAATGACTTACTCAAATGTGGTGGATGCATATTTCATTTGAAGTTACTTGATTTGTTTTTGTTCCATTTTTTGTGAATCTGTTTTAGTTCCATTTGAAATTGGATATTATTTGGAGTTTTAAGTGTGATTTAGACATTTCTAAATTATTCAAATAAAATTTAACGAGAGGAGATAATGTGACTTCTCCAAAAATATATTTGAAAATATTTAATATGGCACAATTATAATGTAAACATTTTATTTTTCTATTGTAAGTAAACTTTTGTACACGTACATGAGTAATTAACCAAATTCTGTTCTAAGCCTACTGGACCAAGTCCATCTTCCTCTTATTCATTTGTAATTTTTTTATTGAAGCCCACAGGTTATTTGCTCCCTCCAAACCAAATTGGGCTTGGCCCACTTATTCCCTCTCTTGCCCAGCCCACCTCATATTCTTGTTCCCCATCCGCATCTACATAACCTAGAACGTACAGAGAACAACCATGGATGCATCCACCTCTTCCTCCCCTCCTCTTCCTCTCCCAACCCACTAACCCCTCAGAACGGATCCCCCACTCCGTCCTAATTCCTTCTCTTCTGTTACCCGCACTAAAACATTCCCTAGTGGCCATTAGAACACCGGAAACGGCCGCCATGAAGATGCCATAATTCTGACGATGCCCTGCGTCGTTCCGACCTCCCCTCCATCCTATAAAAGGCCCCCTCCCCTCACAACTCTCTCCTTGCCCAAACCCCTCTCCTTCTAGAGGTTATACCCCTACCCATTGTCGTGAATTGCTCACCGGAGTTACTTGACACGGCTGCTGTTTGTGGAAGGTTCCGGTGAGTTCGAGGTGAAGCAAACATTCTAACTCTCTCATCCTTCATATCTCGATCTTGCGCGTCTTACGAACATAGTTTTCTGTTGAAAATTCGCAGCCGGAGCACGAGTTTCATGTTGTTCGCTTCCGGCCGGAGTTCCGCCCAACTCCGGCGACATCTAGCAGACACCTAAGGACGAACCAGGAGCCGCATTGTGTCCCGGAGACTCACCTCGACTTCCTCTACTCCGTCCACATCTCCTTCATTGCCAAAGACCTCCGCATCATCAAGCGAGAGCACGCCAAGTTCGTTGTCCATCGCTGGCCAACTCCTCCGGTGAGGCCAGCCCTCTTTCTCTGTTAAATAAAACGAAGGGGTATCCTCCTGTAAGAAATTGACACGTGGCGAGACATGTTCTTATTCCCGTTTCTATTGCAGAAATTAGCTCAACTTAGAAAAATCATATCTCTTCAACCGCTTATCCAAATTTGACAAATAATATATCACCGGATTGCCGAGAACATCTAGTTTATTATAAAAAATCTCACTTTTGGGAAATTTAGTCATTAGTTTTGGTTTAAATGGTAAAATGAGTATTTTTACTATATCTTTTATTCTGTAAATCATATAAAAATGTTTTATATACTAAAGTTGGGACTTAGGACCTCACCTTTCTATTAGATCTCATTGATTAATTTTTCAGCAATGTTTAGTTGATGTTTTAACATCAACACCTTAGTTTGATCTTCTTTGATCATCGTTTAATAACTCCGTTAAAATAAAATGTGACTATAGGTTAAATCTCTTAGATTGATCCCTAGGGAACCTCTCTCATCATTTGATATCACCACAAAAATTTGGAGTTACAAGATTAAGAATTTAATTCTTTATCTTGGAATGTATGCCATACCCACTTCCGTTTAACCAAGTCAAATATTCTGAAAAGTCTCGTGATAGAATTTGTTGTAGGAATTGTCTCACGACCCATCTTTTATATCGAACCATGATCTTCACTTAGTATCACTTGAATCCAACCATAGAATATGACTATGTCATGTCTCGTTTAAGACCAAATTTGAATCTATCTCAAACCATAGCCACGTCATGCTAATTATCCTACGAATGTATTTATTGGCGATTTGAATCTTTCATTTGGATCTTCATTTGGATTGTGTGTATTGAAGTATTGTGTTTTATTCATAGATATATCGTAAAGTGAAGGAGTGACGATAACGAATAGAGAATCAACTTCAAGAATCAGGCAAGTTGCAACTTGATCATTCCTTGTCCTATGCTTTTGTAATATGCATGATCTCTTTAAAATTTACTCGTTTGCATGTTTTACTAAAAGTTTTGCAAAGTATTATTGCTAGCTAAAGCCCTAGGAACTTGTAGCTATGCTTAGCCATGCTTACAAAGAAAAGGGTTGGGAATCAAACAAGTTTTAAATGTTTAAACCTGCCCTCTTTTAGGGCAACGTTTTGTGAAAACTTTTGAAAATAAAACTATATACTATTTTACTTCTACTCCCTGGGCGGAATGGTATTGACGGGAGTGTCTACAAGTGATTGCACCCATCGGGGTCTTGCAGTGAATGCGCCCGACTGGGGTCTTGCACACAGGTTTTTGGTGGGGACTGCCGTCCACGGGACTGAGATCTTCTAAGTATAGTTTAATGTAGCTTCCAGTACAGCCACATGCTACTATGGGCTCTGGCTTAGCTTAGTACTGACGGGAAACCCTACCCCGAGACCGCCATCGGAGAGAGGCCTTCGTGCCGAAGTTGCGGGCAGCTTGGTGGTATAGGGGGCTGTTACGGAAAGGCTTCGTCACAATCTCCTCCTAGTCGTGCACCCAAGTGTGTAACGATAGACGGGGTTGGTTGTGTCATGTGGGGAACGTGTACGACCTCTACAGAGGGTTTAACCTAATCGATTAGCCGTGCCCCCGGTTACGGGCAATTTTGAGCAACTGAAGACATGGACTGAAGAAGAATCTCCCGCCTCTTTTCTAAAAGTCTGTTTTAAGGGTTAAAGTTGAGGAATGAGCATAGTGAATGTGTTTCACTTCAACCTTATGTTTTGAACTATTTTGGAGAATGAGCACTGGTGCGTATATCCAAGTGTCTCACTCCTACCTTTTATACTAAAAACTATTTTTTAAAGAAGTTTATAAAAAATTAGTATAGGAGAAAATTAGCTTTGTGCAAAGGAAACCTCCAACAATACTTACCCTACATATATATTCTGCTAAACTTTCCTTTGCAACTTGCGAGTGCGTCTGCATCTGTCATGTGCAGATCTCGAAAGATTAAGAGACGATAGGGTTGTGGTCTACACTCAACGAGCCGAGTGGCGTTGATGGAGCCCTAACTTAGCGACTATGTATTATTCCGTTGTATTATGTGTCGGCATTGAGTTGTGCCAATGGTATGTATTTGCTTAATTCTGGATCTATCGTTGTAGTAAAATGATGTATCTTTTACTGACATTCATTCTTGTTACTGTGTGTGCTAGCTTCGATCCAGGGATAGCACAATAAGCACAGAGACTTGGATTATACCAAATCCGGGTCGCTGCAAATAAACTCACACCTACTGAAATATCTTTGCAAATGGCTGACAAATCAACTGCCATACCTATCGGTATCTGTGAGGATGTGCCCGTTGTTGTTGCTAATGTTACTATTTTGACTGACTGTGTTATACTTGATATGCCCGAGGACGACAACATGTCGATTATCCTTGGTAGACCATTCTTGAATCTGCAGGGGCTATTATTGATTGCAATAAAAGCAAGGTCACTTTTCATATTAATGGCAATGAGCATACCGTGCACTTTCCGAAGAAACAATTCCAAGTGAATGCTATTAATGTTATTAAAAAATCTCCGACAATCACTATTGGAAGTTTTCAAATACCTCTAGCTACCTACTGTCAAAAAGAAATATGATATGCTTATTGTTGGGAAATGCATATCCCCATTGAGGTAACTTAGTGATTTGCGAAAGTTCTTCGGTTTCATTCTAATCGAAAGTGGTTGTTAATAAGACTTGATCAACCTTATTAATGGATCATTTTTGAACGGTATGAAGTTGATGAATTTAGTAAGCACTACCTTCTGTCCTTACCTTTTGTTTTCTATTTTTATTAGTTAAATAAAATAAAATGCCATGTGTTTGTTTGTTTTCTGAATTTCCCGTGCAATAAAAAAATGACCCAAAAATAAAAGTTCTCATAATGCCCCGAAAATTTTACATGATTTTTTCTGAATATTTGAGAATTTTGGTGCAATAAACACCAGAGGGGGTGCACCAGGTGGGCACAACCCACCTGGGTGTGCCAGCACCTCCAGGCACGCCCTGATGGGTTGTGGTCCCCACATGGGCCCCCTCACTTATCTCTTCATCCCACATCATCACTTACCTCCAAAAAAATCGCCATTGCTCTCTCTCCCGTGTTCTTGAGCTCAAACCCACGGATTTTGATCTCTTTGCTCGAAGCTCCATTTCTGAAATTGTTTCGGGGGATTGTTGCTTGGTATGTGACTCCACCATTTGTCCAATTAGTTTTTGCTTTAGTGGTTTATGTTTTGAATAATTAGCTACTCTTGGTGCTGCTATAGATGTACTTGCATGCTAAATTCTTAGTGCTCTAAGTAGTTTGAATGCTTGCTTTGGCCTCTATGTATCCCTATGGTTAGTTGCTATCAATCTTACAAAGTTTTGTGATGCAGAGCATCCTACGGACATCACCATATCAAGAGTCCGTTCGGCGAGTGACACGTGCGACATCTACTTCGCATACACAAAGGTGAATCATCTCCTTTACACGTGTGTCAGTGTCAAAACCGGCGGATCTCGGGTAGGGGGTCCCGAACTGTGCGTCTAGGCCGGATGGTAACAGGAGGCAGGGGACACGATGTTTTACCCAGGTTCGGGCCCTCTTGATGGAGGTAAAACCCTACGTCCTGCTTGATTAATATTGATGATATGGGTAGTACAAGAGTAGATCTACCACGAGATCAGAGAGGCTAAACCCTAGAAGCTAGCCTATGGTATGATTGTATGTTGTGATTGTTGTCCTACGGACTAAAACCCTTCGGTTTATATAGACACCGGAGAGGGTTAGGGTTACACAAGGTCGGTTACAAAGGAGGAGATATCCATATTCGTATTGCCTAGCTTGCCTTCCACGCCAAGTAGAGTCCCATCCGGACACGAGACGAAGTCTTCAATCTTGTATCTCCATAGTCTAATAGTCCAGCCAATGGAGATAGTCCGGCTGTCCGGAGACCCCCTAATCCAGGACTCCCTTAGTAGCCCCTGAACCAGGCTTCAATGACGATGAGTCCGGCGCGCAGTATTGTCTTCGGCATTGCAAGGTGGGTTCTGTCGTGGTTCTAAGCCTGACAGTAGAGTGGGGGGTAGGTATGGAGAGGCAAGGTCCTAGCTATGGAGAGGTTGTAAGCACAAAGGATGTACGAGTTCAGGCCCTTCTCGGAAGAAGTAACAGCCCTACGTCTCGGAGCCCGGAGGCGGTCGAGTGGATTATGAATGTATGGATTACAAGGTGCCGAACCCCTCTGCCTGTGGAGGGGGGTGGCTTATATAGAGTGCGCCAGGACCCCAGCCAGCCCACGCAGGAGAGGGTTTAAGGTGAGTTAAGTCTGGGGCGTTACTGGTAACGCCCCACATAAAGTGCCTTTACTATCATAAAGTCTACTTAATTACAGGCCGTTGCGGTGCAGAGTGCCTCTTGACCTCCTGGTGGTCGAGTGAGTCTTCGTGGTCGAGTCCTTCAGGCCAGTCGAGTGAGTCTTCGTTGGTCGAGTGAGTCCTCATTGGTCGACTGGAAGGCGACCTCTTCTAGGGATGTCCTAGGGTGAGTTACTTGGAACAGGTCCGTGACCCTACCCTAGGTACATGACCCCATCATTAGCCCCCGAATGGATTGAGGCTTCGAGTGAAGAAGGAGTTGATGTCGTTTCCGATTAACCTTTGCGCTCTAGTTGTGCGCTGTTCTGGATCAAAGAATCTCTTCGTTGACAGGGAGCAATTTGTCTTCGGTCGACTCGATCCATTCTATTTTTGCGTCGAGTGATCTTTCGAGCTTCGACGATCTCCGAGCGACGGATCGCCGGAAACACCGCGTCTGACAGACTAATTTGTTGCTCGCGGATTCTGCGGGGCGCGAAATTTGGGGGCGCGCGCGAAGCGGGGCAGACCGCGGCGTTCGGATGGGACGGGGCATAGACGCCTCGATCTCCGCGCCACCTTTTTCGCCACGTATCCAGTCCTCATAACTACTCCCGGATATGATTAGATCGACCGGGCCCACATATCAGCCACTCGGAAGGGACCTTATAAATGTGCCCGGCGAGGATTTCTGTGCTGCGCCCCAGCATTCTCCCTCTCTCCCTCTGCTTCCTTCCTCCCTGCTCAGCGCGCTCGCTCTCGCCCCCGCACTACTTCCCTTCGTGCATCTCACCGGCGACCATGGCCAAGGAGAAGACGGCGGCGCTAGAGCGTGCCAAGAAGGCGTCGGCATCAGAGAAGGCGAAGGGGAGATCCACCAGCCGCAGAGGGTCCTCGTCCAGATCCCGCCTGCCAAAGGGCTGGGTCCAAGGAGACTGGATCCAGTCGACCATCACGGAGAAGGACCTCCTCGACATGGCCAACGAGGGCTTGATCCCTCACGGAGCTGCGAGGTTGCCGGGGAAGGAGTGGCAGCCACAACCAGAAGAGGGTGAGTGTGTGCTTCTGGCCACTCATGTTGATCGTGGGTTTTCCTTGCCGCGAAGCATTTTCTTCCGTGGCTTCTTGAATTTCTTTGGGGCGCAGCTCCACCACTTTACCCCAAACTCCATTGCCTACCTTGCTGCATTCGTGTCCATGTGTGAGGGTTTCTTGGGCTGTCGACCGCACTGGGGTTTGTTCAAACGTATCTTCACGTGTCGCTCTCAGACCGTGAAGAAGGCGAGCCCAGGTGACGAGAAGACCCGGGTCGTCCAAATGTGTGGGGGCCTGGGGATTCAGGTGAGGAATAACAGCACCTTCCCGCCCATGTCCTTTCCTGAGTCCGTCAGAGGCTGGCAGTCGACTTGGTTCTACTGCCAGGTCCAGTCGACGCCAGGGCAGTCGAGTGGACTACCTCCATTTACCATGGACCGAGTGAACAAGCCCTCCCCTCTGAAGCTGATTCCGGAGGAGAAAGCCGACGTGAAGATGTTGATGGAGCGCGTGGTGCAGTTGGTTCGGGAGGGGGTGACGGGCATGGATCTTCTGGAGGTCTTCCTCAGGCGTCGCATCCAACCCCTTCAATTCCGGAGCCACTGCATGTGGTTGTACTGTGGGCCCGAAGACGAGACTAGAGTCCATCCAGAAGAAGTCGACGATGTCACTCTGGAAAGATGGATGGTAGCCGTTACCGGAAACAGGGACAACCCGCGCGGAGCCAGAAGGATTCCTCCACTCGACCACAACAGCATCCCAAACAAGGTACACTTGCTCTGCTTTCCATTGTGTCCTTGTTGTACTCATTTCTGCTAACCTTGCCGACTGGTCGACTGATCCTTGTTTGGGCATCTGCTAGGCCTTCACCGAACTGTACTCGATGCCCAATGGGGCACAAGCTCCGACTGAGGAAGGCGAGGCGAGCGGGGGCGAGGCGAGCGGGGGCGAGAGCCAGGAAGAGGAGGAATGGGACTCGGATGCTGCAGGGGATGACGATGACGATGATGATGATGAAGGTGACAAAGATGACATCAAGGACGAGGAAGAAGAGGAGGAGGAGGTCGTTCCACCGCGCTCAGAAAGGCGGTCGAAGCTTGTCCACGACCCTTCGACAGAACGTGGTAAGGGGGTTGCGACTGCCACTCAGTCGACCAAGCGCCCTCGGACCACCTCTCCGGCGCCGACTGAAAAGGCGCCGAAGCAGCCCAGGGCGGCCTCCTCGAAGCCGACCAAGCTCCTACCGAAGATGAAGGTGTCCATCCCCACCATATCAGGGTAATTGTGTTGCTCATATTTTCTTATTCTTGTGCGAACTTTATCTCTGGTCGACGCTGAGGTTAGTCGACTGATCCTTTGGAGTTGCAGTGCTGCTACTTTTGAGACCTCGGCCCGGGCCGATGACCACGAGATGGAGGATGCAGCAACTTCGAATCCAGGTACTGTGTTCTTAATACCATTCTTAGTCGACTGACTCGCGATCTCTGATCCTGACCCTTCTCCGCAGCTCCACCCAACACTGTTATCGATCTTCCTGATGATGATGAGGATGAAGAGCCGCTGAAGCACAGGAGGAGTCGAAAAGCGTCCGCCAGTAAGGTGCCTCAGGATGTGTCAGCGCCTGAAATTCTGACTGTGGAGGAAGAGAACACCACTCGACACACGGTGACCTTCGCGACCCCACTGACGAGTGCTCAGCAGCCCTCCCTCTTCACGACTCACCACGTCCCAGAGGACCAAGCTGGTGCAGCGAAGGAGGCAATACGCCAGGCGGGACTCATGATGGAGCAGCTGAAGACCATCCGGGATGCGAGCCAGGCAGCTTATGACGCCAGCTCTGCCCTCCAAAGCAATGTCCAGGTCAGTCGAATGCTGTTTGTTCTGTTGGATATGCTACCAAAAACTTTTCTTTTCCGGGATTTATATTAGTCACCCACTGGGTGTGTCGAATAAACTCCGTGTTAGCGGGGGCACGCTGAGTGCACCCGCTGGGTGTAATCCCCAAGGCTAAGGTCGACTGCTGGTAGTCGGCCTTAGGCTTTATAATGTCAATCTTTCTGTCAGTCGACTGGTCGACTGGATTTCGCAAACCAGTGGGGGCACGCTGAGTGCACCCACTGGGTGTAGTCCCCGAGACTGTGGTCGACTGCTTGCAGTTGATCACAGTCTTAGAGAATGCGTCTCGCACACTGTTTTTTTTTTCTGAGGTCGACTGGTCGACTTTGTCTTCAACAGGATTAGTGGGGGCACGCTGAGTGCACCCACTGGGTGTAGTCCCCGAGACTACGGTCGAATGCTTGTATTCGGCTGTAGTCTTAGAAACTTGTGTTTTTCCCTTTTTCACTCGGAAGTGAGTTACATTTGACGTTTAGTCGATTGGTTCTTCGCAGAACTCCTGTGATCTCGTGGCTCGCTACTCAGAGCTGGAACAAAAACATACTCAAGTCGAGCTGAGCTTGAAGCTGGTTCAGGAGAAGCTGACAAAGGCAAAGGAGGAGACCGAAGGTATGTTTGGTGAGACCCTGACGACTGCTTTTCCCCTTGCTTGTTTCGGCATCTGATCTCGCTGTAACTTGCAGGTAAGGTAAGGGAGGCCCAGCAGAAGAAAGACCTTGAGCTAGCTGATAAGATCAAGCTTGCTGACGAGAAGTTGGCTTCAGTCACCAAGCTCGAACAAGACAATACCAATCTGAAAACTGCTCTTGGGATTGCCAACAAGGAAGTCAGTCGACTGAGAACTGACAAAGCTGCCTTGACCGACCAAGTCAGCAAATTGACTGAGAAGAAGACTGAACTGGAGGCTTTCCTGAGTGGCCTTGCCAAGAAGCTGTTTCTTATGCTTGAAGGTAAACCTCCATGTTTGGCAAATATTTCCAACTGTGGCTTCTTCCATTCGACTATTCCCTTGACTTAGTGATCACCCTTGCAGAATTTTGTCAAAACTTTGAAGAGGAAACCAGCCGACTGGAGCCGAACCTTGACCCCGTCAATTCTCCGGTGAACGACGAAGTTGCCATGGATGTTTTCCGACTGGAGTCTCGTGTCGCAGCTGTCGTGGACTATCTCGCAAGGCTGAAGGCCGCCACATCTCGCATCGACTCGACGCTCTGGCCTGAGGAGACCCTTCAGAATGACCTTGAGTCGCTGATGGCCCGCTTGAACGCGATCCCTGGTCGAGTGCAGGAGTGGAAGAAGTCCTCGGCTCGGTGTGGTGCAGATGTCGCTCTGTGTCTGGCCCGAGTCCACTGCAAAGATGCACGAGAGGAGAAGCTGGCGGCCCTTCGGGTGGCCAATACCAAGAAGCACGACTTCAGGTCCTTTATGGAGACTTTCCTTGCAGCTGCCACTCGGATCACCGACGGAATTGACCTTGATGAATTTGTTGCACCTTCCAGCCCTCCACAGGAGGGGTAAAAAACTTCTTCTGGCTCGACACTTTAAATTTGCCTCGGTATGCCGAGTGGAATTGTAACCGACAAACCTTAACAGGCTTGACGCCTGAGCACTTTCGGTTCCTTTAGATATCGATTCAAACTTGAATTTGGCGCTTGAATATGATTGCCTTCGGCTCAAAATGTCTTTTGCAGGTTCAAAGCAAGGTGCCTGTGCTTTAGGCGAGCGCTTGGACTGCAGCTAAGCCTCCGAGTGAGAGGGTCGCTCTTCACTCGGTAGGATTTTTGTAACTTAGGCGAGCACGAGGCTGCAGCTAAGCCTCGGAGTGGAAGGCTGGCTTACCACTCGGTAGGATTTTTGTAACTTAGGCGAGCACGAGGCTGCAGCTAAGCCTCCGAGTGGAAGGCTGGCTTACCACTCGGTAGGATTTTTGTAACTTAGGCGAGCACGAGGCTGCAGCTAAGCCTCCGAGTGAGAGGATCGCTCTTCACTCGGTAGGATTTTCACAACTTAGGCGAGTGCTTGGACTGCAGCTAAGCCCCCGAGTGAAAGGCTGGCTTACCACTCGGTAGGATTTTGATAACTTAGGCGAGCACGAGGCTGCAGCTAAGCCCCCGAGTGAGAGGATCGCTCTTCACTCGGTAGGATTTTCACAACTTAGGCGAGTGCTTGGACTGCAGCTAAGCCCCCGAGTGAGAGGATCGCTCTTCACTCGGTAGGATTTTGATAAACTTAGGCGAGTCCTTGGACTGCAGCTAAGCCCCCGAGTGGAAGGATGGCTTACCACTCGGTAGGATTTTTACAACTTAGGCGAGTGCT
>NC_057806.1:212809101-212894720 GCF_018294505.1 Triticum aestivum
GGTAGGATTTTGATAACTTAGGCGAGCACGAGGCTGCAGCTAAGCCCCCGAGTGAGAGGATCGCTCTTCACTCGGTAGGATTTTCACAACTTAGGCGAGTGCTTGGACTGCAGCTAAGCCCCCGAGTGAAAGGCTGGCTTACCACTCGGTAGGATTTTGATAACTTAGGCGAGCACGAGGCTGCAGCTAAGCCCCCGAGTGAGAGGATCGCTCTTCACTCGGTAGGATTTTCACAACTTAGGCGAGTGCTTGGACTGCAGCTAAGCCCCCGAGTGAAAGGCTGGCTTACCACTCGGTAGGATTTTTACAACTTAGGCGAGTGCTTTGGACTGCAGCTAAGCCCCCGAGTGAGAGGATCGCTCTTCACTCGGTAGGATTTTGATAAACTTAGGCGAGTCCTTGGACTGCAGCTAAGCCCCCGAGTGGAAGGATGGCTTACCACTCGGTAGGATTTTGATAAACTTAGGCGAAACGGATTCGCAGCTAAGCCTTCGAGTGAGAGTCTGGCTTACCACTCGGTAGGATTTTGATAAACTTAGGCGAAACGGATTCGCAGCTAAGCCTCCGAGTGAGAGTCCGGCTCACCACTCGATAGGATTTTTACAAACTTAGGCGAAACGGATTCGCGGCTAAGCCACCCACTGAGGGGGAGTTTTTATGTGGGCAAAAATAAAAAGTGATGACATAATTATTTCTAAACCCATGAATTACAGAAGTACTTTATTGCAACTCATCCGAGTGATAAAACTTAAGTGTAAAATGGGCGGAGTAGCTCCGCGTTCCAAGCTCGGGGCTCGTCGATATTATGCTCGACGTTGTAAAGATGGTACGCCCCGTTGTGGAGAACCTTGGTGACGATGAAGGGGCCTTCCCAAGAAGGAGCAAGCTTGTGTGGTTTGTGCTGATCCACTCGGAGAACCAAATCCCCTTCCTGGAAGGCTCGACCTCTCACATTTCGGGCGTGGAAACGGCGCAGATCTTGTTGGTAGATGGTCGACCGGATCAGAGCCATCTCCCTTTCTTCCTCTAAAAGGTCGACTGCGTCCTGCCGCGCTTGTTCAGCTTCTGCTTCGTTGTAGATTTCGACTCGAGGAGCATTGTGGAGAAGATCACTCGGCAAGACTGCTTCGGCTCCATAGACCAAGAAGAATGGAGTTCTTCCGGTCGACCGATTGGGCGTGGTCCGCAGTCCCCAAAGTACAGATGGAAGTTCGTCGACCCAAGCTCCAGCCGCGTGTTTGAGATCACGCATCAGTCGCGGCTTCAGTCCCTTGAGAATCAGTCCATTAGCTCGCTCTGCTTGTCCATTCGACTGCGGATGGGCGACTGATGCGTAGTCGACCCGTGTGCCCTGGGAGTTGCAGAAGGTTCTGAATTCCTCTGAGTCAAAGTTCGACCCATTATCCGTAATGATGCTGTGCGGGACTCCATATCTGAATATTAGTTCCCTGATGAAGCTAACAGCAGTACCGGTGTCGAGGCTCTTGATTGGTTTAGCCTCGATCCACTTGGTGAACTTGTCGACTGCCACCAGTACATGCGTGAAGCCACTTCGTCCTGTTTTCAAAGGGCCGACCATGTCCAGCCCCCAGACTGCAAAAGGCCAGACGAGTGGGATGGTCTTCAAAGCTGACGCATTTTTGTGCGACATATTCGAGTAGAACTGACATCCCTCGCACTTATCCACTATCTCCTTTGCCATCTCATTCGCCTTGGGCCAGTAAAATCCGGCTCGGTATGCTTTGGCCACGATGGTCCGGGAGGACGCATGATGACCACAGGTCCCCGAGTGAATATCATTGAGGATGAGTCGACCTTCTTCTGGTGTTATGCACTTCTGACCGACTCCAGTCGTGCTCTCTCTGTATAATTGTCCTTTGATGACGGTAAAGGCCTTAGATCGACGGACGATCTGTCGAGCCTCTTCCTCATCCTCCGGAAGCTCTTTCCTCAAGATATATGCGACATACGGAATCGTCCAGTCGGGAATGACTACCAAAACCTCCATGATCAAGTCGACCACCGCTGGGACTTCAACTTCAGTCGGATCTGTGGCACTCTTGGGCTGCGGAGTTTCTTCGGTGAACGGATCTTCTTTGACTGACGGAGTATGTATATGCTCCAAGAACACACCACTCAGAATGGCTTCTCTCTTGGAACCTATCTTTGCTAGATCATCTGCTGCTTGATTTTTCAGTCGGGGTATATGATGGAGCTCCAACCCCTCGAACTTTTTCTCCAGCTTCCTCACTGCACTGCAGTATCCAGTCATGGCTGGGCTTCTCACGTCCCACTCTTTCATCACCTGATTGACCACTAAATCCGAGTCGCCATAGACCATTAGGCGACGGACGCCGAGTGAAATGGCCATGCGCAACCCATATAGGAGGGCCTCATATTCTGCCTCATTGTTGGAGGAATCAAAGTGAATCTGGAGCACATATCTGAGCTTATCCCCTCTGGGGGAAACCAGGACAACCCCAGCACCGGAACCATTCAACATCTTAGAACCATCGAAAAACATGGTCCAATGCTCCGAGTGAACTTCAGTCGGCTGCTGCTGTTCGATCCACTCGGCGAGGAAATCTGCTATTGCCTGGGACTTAATGGCTTTCTTTGCCTCAAACTTGATATCAAGGGGAAGAAGTTCAATCGCCCATTTGGCCACTCGACCAGTTGCATCTCTGTTGTGCAAAATCTCTGATAGTGGAGCGTCGCTGACGACTGTGATTGAATGGTCAGAGAAATAATGAGCAACCTTCTTTGTGGTCATGTATATTCCATACACAAGCTTCTGATAATGAGGATATCTCTGCTTGGATGGAGTCAAGACTTCAGACAAATAATACACTGGGCGCTGAACTTTGAGAGCTTTTCCTTCTTCTTCCCGCTCGACCGTTAGCACAGTACTGACGACTTGTCCTGTGGCTGTGATGTAGAGCAACAGAGGCTCTTTGCTGATTGGAGCAGCAAGCACCGGCTGGGTGGAGAGCAGAGCTTTTAGCTCGGCAAACGCTGCATCAGCTTCCGGAGTCCACTCGAACTTGTCAGCCTTCTTCATCAGTCGGTAAAGAGGCAATGCCTTTTCACCGAGTCGTGAGATGAATCGACTTAATGCGGCCAAGCATCCAGTAAGCTTCTGGACATCGTGCACTCGCACAGGGCGTTTCATTCGGAGAATAGTGCCAATCTTTTCTGGGTTGGCGTCGATTCCCCGTTCGGAAACGAGAAAACCGAGTAACTTGCCACCAGGAACTCCAAATGTGCACTTTGATGGATTGAGCTTGATATCATACCTTCTGAGGTTGGCAAATGTTTCGGCGAGGTCAGCGAGCAGGTCGGAACCTTTTCGTGACTTGACAACAATATCATCCATATAAGCTTCCACATTCCGACTGATTTGGGTGAGCAGACACTTCTGAATCATTCGCATAAATGTGGCTCCGGCATTCTTGAGGCCGAATGGCATGGTGATATAGCAGAAGCACCCGAATGGAGTGATGAAAGCTGTTTTTACCTCATCGGGCCCGTACAGACGGATCTGGTGGTACCCGGAGTAAGCATCTAAAAAAGACAACCTCTCGCATCCCGCGGTCGAGTCAACAATTTGATCTATGCGAGGGAGAGGAAAGTGATCTTTCGGGCAGGCCCGGTTGATGTGCTTGAAATCAATGCACATTCGGAGCGACTTGTCCTTCTTAGGAACCATGACGACATTAGCGAGCCACTCGGAGTGGTATATCTCTCGGATAAATCCTGCCGCCAACAGTCGAGCCACTTCTTCACCGATGGCCTTTCTCTTCTGGACGGCGGACCGCCGAAGATGCTCTTTGACTGGTTTTGCAGACGAGTCGACTCTTAGGCGATGCTCAGCCAGTCCCCTGGGAACACCTGGCATGTCAGCGGGCTTCCATGCAAAAATGTCCCAGTTCTCACGGAGGAACTGGATGAGCGCTTCTTCCTATTTTGGGTCGAGTGTTGTGGAGATGCGGGTCGGAGCTGCTTCGGGGTCGGTCTTCTTCTTCGCCGTTGGCGTACTTGGTAGCAATCTCCATCATCCGACTCAAGGTCATGTCACCGGTTCGACCAAATTTCAAACTCAGTTCTCTGTTCTTGACGCCGTCTTTGAAGGCGCATACTGCCTGATGATCAGAGACATTTTCCACAGTGTGGTGCAAAGTGATCCACCTCTGAATATACTCTCTGAGAGTCTCATTAGTTTTCTGCACGCAGACTTGCAACTCTGTCAATCCCGCTGGTCGCTTGCAAGTCCCTTCAAACGTTCTGACGAACACTCGGGACAGATCTTCCCAAGTGTAAATGCTGCTAGGAGGTAATTGAGTCAACCATGCCCTGGCAGAACCTTCCAACATGAGGGGCAAATGCTTCATGGCCACCTCGTCGTTCCCACCACCGATCTGAACTGCCACTCGGTAGTCTTCAAGCCAAGTTTCAGGCTTAGACTCACCAGTGAACTTGCTGACTCCTATTGCCAACCTGAAATTGGGGGGGATAACTGCGGCTCTGATAGCTCTGCTGAAACATTCAGGACCAGAAACATGTACTCGACTGCTCGTGGGTACATCTCTGTCGAGTGCGCCTCGATGGGCTCTGTTCCGGTCGACCAACCCTTGCACGATAATGGATCGCGCGTCGAAGCCTGGCTCTCTGGGGTCAACTGGAACCCTACGCCCTGTACTGTACTGACGCCTATCATCTGGCTGCCGAGGAGCGTAAGACCCACCCCTCGGAGGGGAATAGGGCACTCGACGCCTATCATCTCGGTCGAGTCTGTCGCCATATTGATCTCGCCGATTCTCACGCCCTTCGCGCCGCGGAGGCGATCTGGGGCTGTGAGCCGACTGAACCGTATTCACAGTGACAGATCGACTGTGAATTCTGTTGCGCGACTGAGACACGGCGGAATTCTGATCTCCTGCTGCCCGGAGCAGATCCCTGATCTGCAGCAAACCTCTGCCAGCCTCTGACTGCGAAGGCTGAATGGACTCTGCTATACGGGTCGCAGCTGCTAAATTCTGAATCGGGGTTCGATATACCTGAGTCGGCGGGAAGAGTTGACGTCGACTGGTGTCGGGAACTCGTTGCCGCGCGCGCTCGTCGAGTGCTCGCTGAAGGTTCTCCAGTCGAGTGCGCTCGGCCAAATTGGCCAGACGCGCCTCCTCCAAGGCACGAGCCTCGGGGGTTTCTCCTGCGATGGGAACACGCAAGGGATCCTCGTTCCTGCGGCGAAGCTCTTCTCTTTGCAGAGAGTCGAGTGGCTCGGGCTGGTACTCTTCGTAGCCTCGTGCAGGGTCGCCGCCGTCGCCTGCTCCACCACCACGGGCGAAGCCAGGAGGACTGTGGGGCCCGTCGACCATCAAGATTTCCGCCGCTGGATCACTGCTTCCGCACTCGGATGCAGTCTCTCCGGAGCCAGTCGACTGATCGAACAAGCCGTAGAGAGATTCGTTGGGCTCGATTGCCGCAACTTGCGTAGTGGCCGACTGGCGAGCCACCGCGTGACTCACCCATCGCAGAAGCCTAGACCGGCCTGAGCGCTTGCGCTGGCGGGAGACCGGGAGGGTGGAAGATGGAAGATCCGACCGATACTGGGTCGATGGTTGCCGCAGCAGAACGCCGCGGACACATGCGCGAAAATGCGTCGCACCGCGGACGGGGAGCACATCTACGTCGAGTGGAGCCTCCTGGAGCCATGCGGAGTCGTCGGCGATGAAGGTGAGAGTGCCGAGACGGATCTCTTGACCCTCGATCAAAACTCCAGCAGACACCATGATGAAAATACTCGGAAGAATCGCAACTTCTCCACAAAATCGCTAAAACACCTGCCCCACGGTGGGCGCCAACTGTCGTGGTTCTAAGCCTGACAGTAGAGTGGGGGGTAGGTATGGAGAGGCAAGGTCCTAGCTATGGAGAGGTTGTAAGCACAAAGGATGTACGAGTTCAGGCCCTTCTCGGAAGAAGTAACAGCCCTACGTCTCGGAGCCCGGAGGCGGTCGAGTGGATTATGAATGTATGGATTACAAGGTGCCGAACCCCTCTGCCTGTGGAGGGGGGTGGCTTATATAGAGTGCGCCAGGACCCCAGCCAGCCCACGCAGGAGAGGGTTTAAGGTGAGTTAAGTCTGGGGCGTGACTGGTAACGCCCCACATAAAGTGCCTTTACTATCATAAAGTCTACTTAATTACAGGCCGTTGCGGTGCAGAGTGCCTCTTGACCTCCTGGTGGTCGAGTGAGTCTTCGTGGTCGAGTCCTTTAGGCCAGTCGAGTGAGTCTTCGTTGGTCGAGTGAGTCCTCGTTGGTCGACTGGAAGGCGACCTCTTCTAGGGATGTCCTAGGGTGAGTTACTTGGAACAGGTCCGTGACCCTACCCTAGGTACATGACCCCATCAGGTTCCTTCTCTGAATACATCACAGAAGAATTTGAATACGAGGATAGTGTCCGACCCTGCAAAATAAGTTCCACATTCCACCGTAGGGAGAATAATATTTTCGCAGATCTAATTTGCCAGCTTGTTTTGACCGCACGACGCTATGTCATGGCCCGGTGATTATTCGAATTGTTTCCTTTAACCAGCCCCGCACATAATGCGAGGCAGTTTTTCGACACGTCTTGTCAAAGCAGAGATCGTGTCCCTTTATTACGAGATTCTCATCAATACGGGCGTGGGTAACCCAACCGCGCCATCAATTATAGCGCTTGGGGGATAAGCGAGTTTTACCAGGCAAGTAGGGACGCTTAGCTTCGTCCGCCCATATAAAGGGATAAGGATTCACCTTTCTATCCACGCCTTCTTCCTCCTTTGCTCATCTGTTTTTGCACACCCGAGCTCTAGCGCCCAAGTCCACACTTCCCACCTCAACCTTCTCCAACCATGTCCGGAGCGGGAGGCAGGTGGATGGTCTCGTCCGTCATGGAGGGAGACATCAAGAAACTGAGGAGAGCCGGATACCTGCCCGACGACATCGCGCACCGGCTCCCAGATGAGGGGCAACTCATCCCTACCCCCAGGCCCCATGAGAGGGTAGTATTCCTCACCCATTTCCTCCGCGGATTGGGATTCCCTCTCCATCCATTCGTCCGGGGGCTCATGTTCTATTACGGCCTAGATTTCCACGATCTGGCCCCGAACTTCATCCTCAACATCTCGGCGTTTATCGTCGTGTGCGAGGCCTTTCTCCGCATTAAGCCCCACTTCGACTTATGGCTGAAGACCTTCAATGTCAAGCCGAAGGTGGTGGGCGGCCGCCAGGCGGAGTGCAGCGGCGCCATGGTTGGCAAGATGCCCAACGTAACATGGCTCGAGGGCTCCTTTGTGGAAACCATAAAGGGGTGGCAATCGGGGTGGTTCTACATCACCGAGCCGCACGACCCTGTATGGGCAGCGGCCCCCGAATTCCGATCTGGCATCCCCACACGGCTCACCTCCTGGAAAGAGAAGGGCCTGTCCTGGGGTAGTTTGGAAGAGCTGACCGGACTCCAAACATGTATTCAAAACATGGTGAACAAGAAGCTCAAGCTTGTCAACATAGTGCAAGTTATGCTCATCCGCCGGATCCTCCCGTGCCAACAACGAGAGTTCAACTTGTGGGAGTTCGACCCGGCGCAGCACCGAACTCTGAACAGGCTCTTCGACACGACTCATGAAGATGCCTGGAGGGTGCTGTTCAAAAGTGCCGAGGTCCCCCCTCCTATTACTGAGGATCGTGGATTCAGTGCGAAGCGCCAAGCCAGTGCGGTAAGCTGCTTTACCTTTCACAGGATTTTTTTTATAGATTGACTCTATGCGGGATCTAAACTCCCGTACCTTTGACAGGACTGGCAGAAGATGGCCGAACAGATCGACTGTCCGGCTCCTTTGCCCGAAGGCCCCACAGACGCTCTTCTGGCGAAGATGTTGACTCCGGCCCCTTATACGGTGCCGGAGAAGACCAAGAAGGCCAAGGGAACCCGAAAGAGTTCCCAACGCCAGGCATCATCGGACTCACCGTCCGATGACTCTGCGGCGCACTCTTCCCCCGAAGACGAGGAAGAAGAAGAAGAAGATGCTCCCCCACTGACTGGGGGAGACAGGAAAAGGAAGGTTGCCCCAACTAGGGGGGGCGAAGGGTCCAGAAGGGAAGGACTCTCCTTCCGGATAGCTCCACCGCCGCCGACGAGGGCGAAGACGAGTGGTTTCCCAAGGCCAGGCCCCCAGGGAGATCGTAAGTATTCGGATACCAGAGTAACCCATAGGATTCCTTTGTCGCACTGCTTTCCCTAACGCCGAACACAATTATGCAGGCCGCCCCGAGCCAGTATCGATGTATCGTTGGACGGCTCCTTGGGCTTGTTGGACATGGATAGCGATCCAGTCCCGACCGCCACCTCCCCTCATCCTGCCGATGACGCTGAGGTGTTGTCTCAAGAGGCACCGGATCGAGGGGAGACAGTCCCAGAGGCACCTCAAGGCGACCTTCCGGACTCTGGGAGCCAAGGGGACGGGGCCCCTGAGAGCTCCGAGTTCGGCCCTCAGCCAAACACCGCGCCGGAACCTCTAGCGGTTCCAGGCTCGGGCAGGCGGCCTCCTTCTAAAAGGGGCAAGACGCCTATGCCGGTGACCTCTGTCCATCCAGAGGCGCCGGACAAGCTGCTGGAAGCGTTTCGCAGCGTTTCCATCAACAAGGAGCACCGCACTATCATGAGTGCGGTGATCCAGAAGGTTCAGTCTGCCAAGAGCGGATTGACTGAAGCCTGTGCCAGCCTTCTAACAGGCTTCGAGGTAAGTGTTTTAAAATGTAGTAGAAATATTACCGCATAGACAGTAGCCCCTGATGCTTTGTTCGGTGTTCACAAAGAAAAGCCAAACAGAGGATCAAATAATATCGCGGGAGTCTAAAATAATTGTGTCAATATGCATATGCAGGCTTTGCTGCTGGCGTCTGCCGCACTGACTGCGGAGGTCGCCGTACTGAAGCAGGACCTCGAGGGGTCCAGGAAAGAGCTCGGCCTTGCCAAGAGGCAGCTTGAGGAGAACAAGGGTAAGTAATACCCTGTCTATAGATATGTATATATAAAAGAGGACGCGATTGCAAAATGACAGGATCATCGTATGTTTGCCAGGGGCCACGACCAAGGTGGCGACCCTGAAGCAAGCGCTAACCAAGGGCGATGATAAAGCGGCCAAGGAGCGCACCGAGCGAGAGAAGCACGAGGCTCGGGTGGGCGAGGTGCAGCAAGAGCTCCAGGCTCTCGTGGCGAAGCACGAGGCGTTGGAGCTTGACTCAAAGAAGCGGGAGTCTGAGCTTGCCGCGGCCCTCGAGAGTGTAAAAAGTGCCAAGGCCGAAGCCCAAAAGGCCCTCCAAGAGATCGACGCGATGAAGAAGATAGCGGCGGGTAAGGCTTTCTATATGCAAAGCAAGCATGTAAAAGTAAATTACCGATTACTCACCCGAATCCGGAGCTCTTCAGGAGCATTCGCAGATTTGCCCCGCAGTGTGTCCGATGCCGCACAATTTTACCAGGCCGAGGATGGAAGCTCAATGGAGAAGCTGTTCTGGTCTCAGTATGCTGAGGCCGAACACCCGGTGCCAATGAGCGACCAGCTGAAGCAGATGGTCGAGCTACATAAGGCGGCCGACCGGGCCATGAAGAGCTTTATAGTCCGACTGTGGCCTGGCGACGCCCTTCCGAACAGCTTCTTCGGCCTAGTGAGGCGGCTTGTGGATGCCTGCCCATGGCTGGAGGTCATCAAGCAATCTGTCTGCATTGAAGGTGCACGCCGGGCTTTCGCCCGTGTGAAATTGCAGTGGGTCAAGCTAGACGCCGTGAAGCTGATCAAGGAGGGGCCGCCGGAGGTCAAGGAGCACCGCCACCCCGAGATGTACTACGAGGGTGTTCTGCCGGGTGCCCGTCTTATCGCGGATGAGTGTTCAAGAGATGTAATATTTGAATGAGACTTGCTCATTTTATCCTGTATTTATGAAAACTTGTTTCATATGCGCTATGCAACGCTTGTTTGAATTTAAAATATTACCTTCTGTTTGGCTGTTTATCCAATCTGAGAGATGGCTAGTCCTCGGCTTCCGCCCCCATGCCATGAGTGCTGGGGTGTTTGGGATAAACCTGAGCACTCTTGTTCCCATATTTGGGTCCTTCGAGGGAGGTGCTCAGCACAACGAACAAGGCAACCAGACTAATAATGCTTTATCACTCTCACTTAGCCATAGAATTCTATAATTCTAAATTTTGGCGAAGCCCTTGGTATTCGGAAGGCCGAATTCGGGGCGCGATACACGCCTGTAAGCCGGACAGGGCCGGCCCCTCGCCCTAAGTAGCATAAGTCTTTAGGGACTCGAAAAACCTCGCCGAACAGCGACCAGTCTCTCGCCTTATCATGACAGTCAGTTTTAGCTTTCTCTACTGAGGTGCTAAGCCCGGCAGAACCGGAGCACAATCACAGTAGTTCTCCTAGCGCTACCTTAGCCGATAGAGCGGAATGTAAGGTACCAAAACATAGGAGCCGGGCAAACCCAACATTTGACCAAAGACATGATTCGGAGCTGATGCATGTAATGCTATAAGTTCGGGGTGCCGCACTTGTGAAAGTGTTCGGACTTTTCACACCATATTGTGGGGTACGTAAGCCCCTGGTGTATTAGCCATACCAAAGTGTACGATTGCAAGGCGTCGTTAATGAATACACACACATATATATAACAAGAATGCAATAATAGTCGTAATGTCATGCATTGTTTACTAAAAAAATTGCGTTAAAGCAGAGTGATACAGATAGTGCGATAAGCAAAGAGTAGGACTATGTCCCTTCCAAGGGCGAGCTGAGGAATGATATTAAATCGAATATTTCGCTCGTTACTGTAATCAACTTGGGAATTCCGTGGTATGACGTAGCTGTCTGCCTCCTTGGTTGCTGCATCATGTGTTCGGTAATAGTGCTGCCGGACAGTGTTTCCAGAGATTAAGGTCCCGAAAAAAAAGAAAAATAACCAAACGGGAAGCCCCTAGTGCGGTTTAAGCCGCGTCTTGGGGCGTGCCGCAGTTGTGCCCCCCTCCCCACCTGTGCCCATGGTATTTTTAATGCGTAATTATGTACGTGCGGCACGAGGTTCGCCGTTTGGCTTGGACTGGGGTGGGGGCTGCATTGCTATGCGAGCTCAGATTGCGCCAGGCGATCTATTTGCCGGTTGCTCCGAGCGCGCTTGAAGGTGTCCGGGTTTTGAAACGCCGAATTGGTGGATTGCCTTGAAAGGTTGTTTTGTGCTTCTGCTACAAGGGTTGCGGTGTGCTCCTCTGTTCGGAGAGAGTGCTCTGTGTTTCCATTGACTGTAATAACTCCGCGAGGTCCTGGCATCTTGAGCTTGAGGTATGCATACATTGAATCTAGCAAATGCGGTTCGCCCGAGCAGCGCGTGATAACCACTACGGAACGGGACTATATTGAAGATTAACTCTTCCTTCGGAAGTTATCCGGGGATCCGAAGACCACTTCCAGTGTAATTGAGCCTGTGCAATGGGCCTCTACACCTGGAATGACGCCCTTAAAGGTCATTTTTGTGGGTTTGATCCTTGAGGGGTCTATACCCATTTTGCGCACTGTGTCCTAATAAAGCAGGTTCAGGCTACTGCCGCCATCCATAAGGACTCGAGTGAGGTGAAATCCGTCAATGATTGGGTCTAGGACCAGTGCAGCGAATCCGCCATGACGGATACTAGTGGGATGGTCCCTGCGATCGAAGGTGATCGGACAGGAGGACCAAGGGTTGAATTTTGGGGTGACTGGCTCTAGCGCATATACGTCCCTGAGCGCACGCTTCCGCTCCCTCTTTGGGATGTGGGTTGCGTATATCATATTCACCATCCACACTTGCGGGGGAAACCTCTTCTGTCCTCCAGTGTGCGGCTGCCGGGGCTCCTCCTCGTCCTCGCTATGCGGCCCCTTGTCCTTGTTTTCGGCAATTAACTTGGCGCCTGCTTGAACACCCAACAATCCCTGTTGGTGTGATTGGCTGGCTTGTCTGGGGTGCCGCGTATTTGACACGAGCGATCGAGTATACGGTCCAAGCTGGACGGACCCGGCGTACTTTGTTTGAATGGCTTTTTCCGCTGACCGGGTTTAGAGCCTTTGAATCCGGCATTGACTGCCGTATCCTCAGTATTTTCGCTGTTAATGTGGCGCTTATGTTTGTTGCGATGTGACCTGCTATTTCCATCCTTGGTATCTAAGGTACCATGGTTCTTTGATATGTTATTACTGCGAGCCAGCCAGCTGTCTTCTCCCGCACAAAAGCGGGTCATGAGCGTCGTGAGAACTGCCATAGATTTCGGCTTTTCCTGACCAAGGTGTCGGGCTAGCCACTCGTCTCGGATGTTGTGCTTGAAAGCCGCTAAGGCCTCCGCATCCGGACAGTCGACGATTTGATTTTTCTTTGTAAGAAACCGAGTCTAGAATTGCCTGGCCGACTCTTCCGGCTGCTGAATTATGTGGCTCAAGTCATTGGCGCCTGGTGGTCGCACATAGGTGCCCTAAAAGTTGTCGAGGAATGCGGCTTCCAGATCTTCCCAACAGCTAATGGAGTCCGCTGGCAAGCTGTTAAGCCAATGCCGCGCTGGTCCTTTGAGCTTTAGTGGGAGGTATTTGATGGCGTGTAAGTCATCACCGCGGTCCATGTGGATGTGGAGGAGGAAATCCTCAATCCATACTGCGGGATCTGTTGTGCCGTCGTCTGATTCAATATTTACAGGTTTGAAACCTTCTGGGAATTGATGTTCCATTACTTCGTCTATGAAGCATAAGGGGTGTGCGGCGCCTCTGTATTGGGCTATATCGCGAGGCAGCTCAAATGGGTCTTGCCCGCTGTGTTTGGCCCGGCCGGATTTGCTTTTACTGTATCCGGCATGATGTTTATCGTCTCGCAGAGTGGTGCGCCTTCGTGATCCGTAGATCGATCTTGCATGCTTTGCTTTTTCCTCCAATATGTCTCGCAGGTCTGGCGTATCACCCCATGCCTTTTTATTTGAATGGCGTCGGGGTGGAGGCTGAGCTTTTGACTGGAATGCCTCTCTATCGCGGCCACGAGGTGGCCGCTCAGCCGTATCATACGCTTCTTCCTCCAGTCGGGGTAGTAACCTGCACTTTGGGTAGTTCTTGGAGGGGCGCTCGAGTTTATATTCCTCGGCCGTGAGGACTTCAGTCCATCTGTCAGCTAGCAGATCTTGATCAGCTTGAAGCTGCTGCTGCTTTTTCTTCAGGCTATTTGCCGGGGCCATAAGCCGGCGCTTGAAGCGCTCTTGTTCGACGGGATCCTCTGGTACGGCGAATTCACCGTCGCCGAGGCTTGCCTCGTCTTTGGAGGGGAGCATGTAATTGTCATCCTCCTCCTCTCCGTCTGCCGCTCTCTCAGGAGAGCTGGCTCCTTCATCCTCCTGCTCTAAATCCTGGTAGAGGGGATTGTTTTTGTCTTCGGCACTATCCAGAGTGTTATTGTCTCCTGTGCCGGTATCACCACTTTTGCTTTGGCGGGACTTAGAGCGGCGCCGCTGACGTCGGCACTTGGGTTGCTTCTTGGAGGGGCCATCCTCCGCTATCTCGTCGCCATTGCCTTCATTGGGTGTATCCACTATGTATATGTGCCGGGGTCCTGATCCACGAGCACCTATGGGACCGGCGGACCGAGTCCCTTTCGGTTCGGCGGGGGCGGAGGTCGCACGAAGAGCGGATCGAGGCGAAGCACACGAGCGGTTTACCCAGGTTCGGGCTGCACGGATGCGTAAAACCCTACTCCTGCTTTGTGGTTTGTATTGAGTTCTTGCTCGGGAGCGCGGAGTGCTACAGTACACTCCAGCAGCTAATGAGACCGAGCGTGAGTGTTCTCTTTCTCCTAGCTAGCTAACCCCCTCTACGTTGCGCATGGGCCTCCTTTTATATGCTAAGGGGTCACCGACAGGTGGCAACGTAGACAAGGGTAAAAATGGAAAGGTGCTGCGGTAGGTACAGCTACCTGCTACAGTGTATCATACCTAACCCTGACGGCAGGGGACAAGGGCATTAAATGCCCGTCTGCGTCGTCTAAATAGTGTAAAAGGGACCGTCAGGGACGCCACCACTCGCCACGATGGCGATCTTGTCAGCGCCGCTTGCCACCGCGCACCCCTGGCTGCACAGCCTCCCGCCACGTACGCCTGGAAGGGTCCCAGAGCGACACGTTGGTGGATGTGCTAGAGTGCGGGCACAGAGTGGTAGCTTGCCGCGGCAAGTGCCTTGCCGCGGTCATTGTCTTGTCGCGTCCGGGAGCTTGTCGCTCACCGGGCCTTGCCGAGACACGTGGCGCGTCGCGGCAAGTTCCTTGAGGTGCCTTGGTTGGCCTTCCCGGCAAGCTCCTCTTGCCGGGTCTTGAGATGCCTTTGTTGGCCATCCCGGCAAGCTCCTCTTGCCGGGGCCTTGTCTCCTTGGCTTGGATACTTTGTTCTTGAATGGCTCCAAAGGAACCACGGAGGACCTTGGCGGTCACCCGGCAAGCCTTGCCGCGGGATGCTGGGACTGCCCGTGCACAAGTTCGGGATACTAAGGTACCCCTACTCTAGTACACCGACTGGAGCCCCCGGGCCTGGGCCATACACGGTGCCGAGCGCTGTTGGGCCAGGCCCAAAACAGGGCACGGGCACGCGCAGCCTAGGTTACGCCGTATCTTTCTCCGTATCCACTGCGCCCTCCCCGAACGTCACGCGTTGAATGCGGCGTCGTGGGAGAGATTGTGGGGGGGTTTCTTTATTTGGAAATGCGAAACGTCCGCCCCCTCCCTCTTTATAAGTAGAGGAAACAAGGGCAGTTCGCCCATTCGCCAGTTGCTGCTTCAATCTCGGAAATCTCCGCCGCTCCCTCATCTTCCCAAAGCCGAAAGAGAGCAGCGCCCCGCCCCCATTGCCATCAGCACCACCAACGCCGTCGGCCTCCTCCACCACTTCCGCCATGGCTCCGAAAGCCGACAAGGGGAAGGTTGTGAAGTCGACCGAGGTGTAGCGGCTTGCAGTGCTGCAAAAGGAGCGGGCAGTCTTCCCCCCCAAGCTTGTCGCGAGGGAGCTGAGGGAGAACTACTACCTCTTCTGGTCGACGGAGATGCGAGCGCACCCACGTACGAAGGTACTTCCAGCCGCCGCTTGGAAGACGGCCCAGATGGATATCCTTTCTTCGCCTTGTTCTTCTACTGCGGGCTCTGCCCGCCCTTCTCTGAATTCTTCTGCGATATCATGAACACCTACGGATTCCACCTCCTTGACTTCACTCCCAATGCCGTTCTGACCATGGCAGTTTTCGCACATCTCTGTGAAAACTTTGTCGGAGTCCATCCCAATGTAGCCCTTTTTCGCCACTTCTTTATACCCCGAGTAGAGAGAGGAGAGCCTTTATCCGGCGGAATCGCCTGGATCTCGAGGGCCGGCAAGAAGGAAACTTATCTGGAGGGAGAATTCCGCGGCAAGTGGGAGGAGTGGAGAGCAGACTGGTGCTGGATTGACGAGGAGAACCCGCAGCCATTCACCACCCGGCGCCAAACCCCGGTAGCACGCGGCAGCGATTGGAGTGACGTGGCCCCGGAAGACGACAGGCTGAAGAATGCTGTCACCCGGATCCTGCGCCTCAGGCTTGCCGGGCTCACTGTGGGCGCTGTTGGCGCAGATTTTCTTCGCCGCCGCATTGCCGCCCTGCAGGAATGGGGGAGACCTGCCTGGGAGTTCAAGAACGCGGCGGATATCATGAGGCTGCGGCCGGGCCTCAACTTCAACTTCACTGTTCTAGAGCTCAACGCGATGCTCCAGGAGCTGTTCAAGTACGACCCTCAACATCCCGAAGTGTTCAGGTTGCCGGGGGGCGTCGTTCCGCTGTGCAACAACTCCGCGCTCGACCGCATCCGTGCAATGATGCCGCTGTGCGACTCGCATGGAATTGTCCCAACTTGGCAAGAGCCTGCGGACGACGTCGTGCAGGAGTTCTTCGATGGCTTGGTAGAAGTGCCGATCCGCTCCGACGAAAAGGATAGCCTCACCCGCGACATCACCGATGCGGAGATGACACGCATCGCCACTAGGCTGGAAGAGGCGGCGGCAGCCGCAGCCGCGGGCGAATTTGGATTCACCGTGGAGGAGGCAGATGCAGCAGAGGCGGCAAGCCGTGCCGAGCGAGGGGAGCCCGTCGGGGAGAAAGAGCTTGCTGGGCGGAAAGGGCTTGCCGGGCATGGCGTCAAGTCGAGCGAGCCCGCCGAGGATGCGAGCGGCTCGCTGGACATCAACTCCTCTTCATCTTCATCTTCGGGCAGCTCGCCGCAAGCAGAGCTTCCATCCCCACCAAGAAGGCGTCTCCGCAAGGCCGGCGACCTAGCGGAGCGGCAGACGGGCCAACAGTCGCCGCGCCACGTGACGCGCTCCACCACGGCAAACACCGTTGCCGTGGGAGCACCTCATGCTGCGACGGCAACTGGAGAGGGGTCTAGCCGGACCACCGCTTCTGCTCCTACCGCTTCTCACGCCGCGACGGCAACCGGAGCGGGGTCGTCTCACACCACCGCCACCGTTCCCGTCAAGCGGCCAAGGGAAACTACTCCTCCGTCTCCCCGCGCCGGGCGTGAGTCGGACTTCGACTTCTCCGCGTTCAGCTCCGACGAGGAAGAAGAAGAAGAGTAAGATTCTCTTGTTGTACTTGTAGTTCTTCAATCCTTGATGTCTTGTCTTGTATCTCATTTGCTTTACTCTGAACTTGTTCCTTTTTAGGACTCTGGCCCAGAGAGCAGCAAAGAGAGCCAAGGTCCCGGTGATCGTCATCGAGGACGAGCCCACTGCGACAGCAGGGGGTGCGCCCGAGACAACCTTGCCGGACCCGGCAACTTTCCTCCAGAGCAGCCCCCAGCGTAAGTATATGATTTGCTTTCCGCTGTGAGGTGCGCATGGATACTCTGTCTTTGCTGATATCTGTTTGTTGGTTTGTGTAGAAGCAGAGCAGCCCCACCAGGAGCCAAGGGAGAGTCCTCCGGCAAGGGAGAGCTTTCCAGTAAGGGAGAAGTCTCCGGCAAGGGACAGCACTAGCGCCCCCCCGACGGCGGAGACTATGACTGCAGAACCCGGGATAGGTAATCCTTTCGCTGCGAGATTTCCCTTGGGTTCTTCTTCTTGGGTTTTTATTGGATTTTGCTTGACTCTTCTCCCTTTTCCGGCTGTCAGACCCATCTGCTACGGAGCCAATGGAGACCGAGGTTGCCGCCGACGAAGCACCCGGTGCTGACGATCCCACCGGCGCAGAGGCCGCCAAGGCTGCCGCCGCAGCAACTGGCGAGGGGTCCGACGATCGCACTGACGACCCTGAGGCCGCAGGAGTGCCAGGCGCTGCGCCGACCGCTGACCCGCCTGCCGCTGCCGCAGCGCCAGGCTCCGAAGAGCCCCAGCCCGGTGTCTACTTGAAGGCCGGCGATGACGTCTTCATCAACCTCCCCTGGGCGTCAAGCTCCAGGGCGCCGGTCGAGAGAGAGATCTTCGACGGGGAGGTGCTCGCCTCCGCTGGGCTGACGCTGGTTGACGCGCCGAGCAGCAGCAGCAACGAGCCCGAGGAGGAGCGGCTGCTGCGGAGGTTGTTGTTGCTCTACCGTGCGTGGCAAGCCAAGCTGGAATCCCGCGAGGTGCTTGTCGCGAAGGCGGAAGTAGACATCGAGAAGCGCGCGGAGGAGCTCCGGGGTCTCCACCAGGAAGCTCTCCGGTCCCTGGCGGAGGAGCGGGAGCAACTCGCCGAAGAGCAGAAGGCCTTCTTCCTTGAGAAGGCCGAGGTTGAAGAGCAACGGCGGCTTGCCGCTGAGAAGCTGTTTGCGCAGGAAGGCAAGCTGGCGCAGCGGAAGGTCAATCTTGACGCCCACGAGGAGGAGCTTGCCGCGCGCGAGGAAAAATTTGGTGGAGCCCTCAAGCAAGCAGAAGATGCTGTCGCAGCCGCCGAGGCCGCCAAGAAGGAGCTGGAGACGAAGGTGGCGCAGCTGGAGGCCGATCTCGCCGATAAGGGCAAAGAGCTCAGCGCCGCCAAGGTCTCCAACGTGGATATTGAGTTGAAGCTGACCACTTTGACCAAGACGCTGGACGGCACCAAGGAGCAAGAAGCGGCCTTGAAGGAGGAGATCAGGGCCGACAAGGCGCTGCTGGAGAGTGCTGCCGCCACCCAGAATGCTTTCAGGGAGACTGTGGAGCACTGGACGGAGAGTCTTGTGAGTGTTGCCGCAGACATTGACAGGGAGCTGGCACAGCTGGGGATGGATGATCTTGGGTATCCCTCCGATGAGAACCTCCAACCCAGCACCAAGCTTGTCTTGTTCTTCAAAGGCGTGGCGACGGCCCTCCAGTGACTCCGGGAGAGAATCCCAAAGCAGCTGGCCGACGAGTCGCGCAAGATCTGCGTGGGAGCTCTTCAGAAAGTGTTGGTGAAGGTGGCCTTCCGCAATCCGGGCCTCAACCTCACCAACGTCCTCAAGACCCTGCCGCCGGATGCTGATCTGGAGGCGCTCAAGACCCTTGTCGCACCCATTGTGGACAAGGTGAGCGGGATAAAGAGGATCGAGGGCGCTCGCGTAGACTAGGCCGCCCGCTTTCTTCTTTTCTTGTCGCTGTTTGTCATGTTATGAAAACAATCTGTTAGAGCCGCGACAAGCTATCTTGTAATATAACTCTATCCCGGGTAATGATTGCAATGTTATTCCCTTTACTTGATTCCTCCCTTTGTATGTTTTTTTACCCTACGCTTTTAGGGAACTTGCTGGTGCAGGCACCTGAGCCGCGAGCGCTGAGTGCGGGACGTCAGCAGCCTACTGGCGGTGCCGCTACCGACAAGAAACCTTGTCGCAACTAGCTGCAGCTCACTTAAGTTGTTGAGCGGACTCGAAACAAAGTAAGGGCGCAACTAGCTACGAGTTGGTTCCTCCGCGCACAGGTTTTCCATACAAAGTGCGGTCGTTCAAGGGAGATAACTTAAAATTTTAAAAAATCTGATTGCTCAAACTTTGGCAACTTAGCTTTTCTGTTGTTTGCTTCCCGGTAAGGCGAAATTTTCTTGAACGACGCCTGGTCCATACCATTATCTTCTCCTTTCCCCCCCGGAAAACTTGTGGACGAGGGAACCTTCCTTTCCTTGATAAAAAAGAAAGAAGAGAAAATAAAGATATGGAGCCTTACGGTTCGTTATTGCTTACCGGGGAGTAGGTGCTGCACAAAGTGTCAGATCACATATGCAATAAATAGAAAGCATGAACTTGACAAGATGTGCGGAGCACATGAGCTTTACTTATGCACGGGGTCTGCGCCCGGCTTTGTACAAAGGATTACATGCAACAACGGCAAGACTTGTAGAAAAGGTGGTTGCCGGAACAGGTTCCGGCAACCGCGCCTTACGGGTAAAACTTACGAAGATGCTCAATGTTCCAGGAGTTGCTCACCGGGATGGCGTCTTCGGTCTCAAGGCGGACAGCGCCAGGCCTAGTGACTCGTTTCACCTGGTAAGGGCCTTCCCACTTCGGCGTCAACTTGTTGGAATTCTTGGCGGACTGAACACGCCGAAGAACAAGGTCGCCTTCCTCGAGACTTCTGGCATTAACTTTGCGGCTATGGTAGCGGCGCAAAGCTTGTTGGTAGCGAGCAGCTCGCACAGCAGCCTAAAGACGGTCTTCCTCAAGGAGCAGCGCGTCATCTTGTCGCAGCTGCTCTTTCTCAAGCTCATCATAAGCGAGCACTCGAGGTGACCCGTATACGAGTTCCGTGGGGAGAACTGCCTCTGCTCCATAGACTAGAGCGAAAGGTGTCTGGCCAGTGGCTCGATTTGGTGTCGTCCTGATCGACCAAAGAATCACCGGCAGCTCCTCGATCCAGTTTCTTCCGCACTTGTGCAGCCTGTCAAAAGTTCTGGTCTTGAGCCCGCGCAGCACTTCAGCATTTGCCCTCTCCGCTTGACCGTTGCTTCTCGGGTGAGCAACAGAAGCGAAGCAGACCTTGGCGCCAAGATCTTGGACATACTGCATGAAGGTGCGGCTCGTAAATTGCGTACCGTTGTCGGTGATTATCCTGTTAGGGATCCCGAAGTGGCAAACAATCGACCTGAAGAACTTGACTGCTGACTGTGCTGTCACCTTCCTCACTGGTTCCACTTCCGGCCACTTTGTGAACTTGTCGATTGCAACATACAAGTACTCAAAGCCCCCGACTGCTCGGGGAAAGGGGCCGAGGATGTCGAGCCCCCAGACCGAAAATGGCCAGGATAAAGGGATCGTCTGGAGAGCTTGAGCTGGTTGGTGTATCTGCTTGGAATGGAACTGGCACGCTTCACACTTGGTTACTTGTGCAGTTGCATCCTGGAGGGCTGTCGGCCAAAAGAAACCTTGCCGGAATGCTTTGCCAGCAAGTGCTCTTGCGCCAATGTGGTGACCACATATGCCTCCATGTATCTCTGCCAACAGCTTTTGTCCGTCTTCCCGGTGAATACACTTCAATTTCACACCGTTGAGTCTTCTTCTGTACAGTCTCTTGTCGACAAACTGGTACATACTTGACTGCCGGGCTACTCTTTCCGCTTCTTCTTGCTCTTCGGGAAGTTCTCCTGTCTGAAGGAAATGGACAATCCGTTGTGCCCATGCTGGAGCTTGTGGCTCGACAACAAGGACTAAAGGCAAATCTGCTGCTGCGGGAACATCCGCTTCTACGGCGAGAATCTGTGGCTCTGCCGGAGCTTGACGTTCCCCGGCAAGCTTGCCGGAGAAAAACTTGTCGGGAGCTTCTGCTTCAACGGAACAAACCCTAGAGTTTGCCGGAGCAGATTGCTCCTCAGCGCAAGGCAAATCTGCTGCTGCGGGAACGTCCGCTTCTACAGCGAGAACCTGCGGCTCTGTCGAAGCTTGACGTTCCCCGGCAAGTTTGCCAGAGCAAAACTTGTCGGGAGCTTCTGCTTCAACGGAACAAACCCTAGGGCTTGCCGGAGCAGACTGCTCCTCAGCGCTCTTGGCGTTGATCTTGGGGACCTTCTTAGCGGCGGCTTCAGGAAGCTCTGCCGGCAAATAGTCACCAGAAATCAACTTCCTCTTCTTGCTCTGTCCAGTTGATGGTGTTACAGATGGTTGAGTCAGCTTGAGCACAAAGATCCCTGGTTCCACAGGTAACTTAAGTGCGGCGCACTTTGATAGACCATCGGCAATGGCGTTCTAAGCTCTTGGAACATGCTCCATCTGTAGGCCGTCAAAGTGCTCTTCTAGCTTCCTCACTTCGTCGACATAGGCTTCCATCAACGGACTCTGATAGCTCTTGTTCACTTGGCGGACGACAAGCTGCGAGTCACCCCTGACAATGAGCTTCTTGATCCCAAGGTCTGCCGCGATCCTGAGACCGGCAAGCAAGCCTTCATACTCTGCAGTATTGTTTGTTGCTTGCTCCTTGGGAAAGTGCATCTGGACTACGTACTTGAGGTGCTCTCCGGTGGGTGCGACAAGCAGCACGCCAGCGCCTGCGCCTTGCAGCGAAAAGGCACCGTCAAAGTACATCAGCCACTCTTTGCTTGCTTCTTTGACGGGGATGCTTGTTTCTGGAATTTCTTCATCTGGTGTCGGCATCCATTCTGCTATGAATTCTGTCAATGCTCTGCTTTGGATAGTTGAAGTACTCTCAAACTTGAGGCCAAAGCTTGACAGTTCTAGTGCCCACTCAACAATCCTGCCTATCGCTTCTGGATTCTGTAGTATCCTCTTCAGCAGAAAACGAGTGACAACTGTGATCTCATGTGCTTGGAAGTAATGGCGCAGCTTTCTCGAGGCCATGAGAAGGCCGAAAAGCAATTTCTGCACGCCAGAGTACCTTGACCTAGCCCCCTGCAGAAGGGAACTGACAAAGTAAACTAGGCGCTGTACCATTTTCTTCTGTATCTCCTCGCGCGTCTGCGCAGATCCATCCTTGTCGGGACCAGAGCTTGCCGGGGAAGCCCCCTGCTTGTCGCTGGATGCGTCTGCCATGGTTGCTGGCTCGTCATCTGCCTCCCTCTCTGCCACTAACGCAGCACTAACCACTTGATTGGTTGCCGCTATATACAGCAGCAACTTCTCTTGTGGCTTAGGTGCGACAAGTGTTGGAGCGGAGGACAGGTATCTCTTCAAGTCTTGCAGCACAGCCTCCACTTCCGGAGTCCATTTCATTGGACCCGCCTTTTTCAATATTTTGAAAAACGGCAGGGCGCGCTCAGCAGACCTAGAGATAAACCTGCTGAGAGCAGCCACGCAACCGGCAAGTCTTTGTACATCCTTGATGCGCTTTGGTGCTTCAATCTGCTCAATAGCTTTGATCTTGTCAGGATTGGCTTCGATTCCCCGCTGAGCCCGAGAAGCTTGCCAGAGGGGACTCCAAACACACACTTCTCGGGGTTGAGTTTAAGGTTGATCTTGCGCAGATTTGCAAAGGTCTCGTCTAAATCTTGAATCAGAGTTGCCTTGTCCTTGCTCTTGACCACTATGTCATCCATGTAGGCTTCCACATTTCTGTGTATTTGTGGCTTAAGAGTGACATGGACTACTCTTGCAAATGTTGAACCAGCATTTTTCAAACCGAAAGGCATCCGTATGAAACAGTACGTGCCACATGGAGTGATGAATGCGGTTTTCTCCTCATCTTCTTCTGCCATGAAGATCTGATGGTATCCTGAGTATGCGTCAAGAAATGAAAGCAAATCATATCCGTCCGTGGAGTTAACAATCTGGTCAATGCGCGGCAAAGGAAATGGGTCTTTGGGACAAGCTTTGTTAACATCGGTAAAGTCGATACAAAGTCTCCATTTCCCGTTCGCCTTGCGCACGACTACAGGATTGGCCAACCACGTAGGATGGAGCACTCCTCTGACAAGGCCTGCTGCTTCCAACTTCTTGATTTCTTCTGCTATGAATTCTTGGCACTCCACTGCTTGCTTCCTGACCTTCTGCTTGACGGGCCGCGCATGAGGACAAACGGCAAGATGGTGCTCAATTACTTTCCTGGGAACACCGGGGATGTCAGACGGTTGCCACGCGAACATGTCGACATTCGCCCGCAGGAAAGCAATGAGCGTGCTTTCCTATTTAGGGTCGAGAGTGGCACTGATGGTGAAGGTACCACCAGTGTCGTCCTCCTTGGCGGACACCTTCTTTGTTTCTGGCGGAGCTTCCATTGTTTTCTTATACTTGCAGGTGGAGCTCGATGGTGCGTCCTCGACGGCAGCGCAGCACTCCGAAGAGGTGCGCTTGCCGGAGTGGGCATCAGAACTCTTGCTGGACTTGGTCTTCTTCCCCCCGGGAGCTTCAACGGCAGGTGACTTGCGACCTGTTGCGGCCGCCGCTTCCCGGTAGATCTTGTCGGCGCAGATAAGAGCATCCTTCTTGTCGCCAGGGACAGAGATGACGCTCATCGGGCCTGACATCTTCAGCATGTTGTATGCGTAGTGAGAGGCTGCCATGAACTTGGCGAGTGCTGGACGGCCGAGTATCCCATTATAAGGCAACGGAAAATCGGCAACGTCAAAAGTGACCCTCTCAGTCCTGAAGTTCATCTTGCTGCCAAATGTTACTGGCAACATGACCTTCCCCTTCGGCTTGCTCCTTCCCGGGTTGATTCCTTGGAATGTGCCGGTCTCTTCAAGCTCGCTGTCAGGGATCTGGAGTTTCTGGAGTACAGCGGAGGAGATCAGGTTCAAGCCGGCCCCGCCGTCAACTAGCATCTTAGTGACCTTGAGGTTGCGGATAGTTGGTGAAACCAACATCGGCAAGCACCCGACCGCAGTTGTGCGATCAGGGTGGTCCTCGATATCAAAGATGATAGGCGTGCTGGACCATTTCAGAAGCTTGCGTGACTCGACAGGTGGTTCTGCCGCATTGACTTCTCGCATCCACTGCTTGAGTTGGCGGTGCGAAGTATGCAGAGAGGCACCGCCGTCAACGCACAAGACCTCTGTGGCTTTCTGGAACTCCTGCTCACTGGTCTCGACTTCATCCATGTCTTCGTCGTTGTCATCGTCTTCATCCTTGTCGCGGCCGCGGGGAGGTCTGTCTCCTTGCCGCTGCTTGGCTTTGCCGCAGCGTCCTCCCCGGCCGGCACGCTTCTTGCCAGATTCTCCAGCGCCTCCTTGGGCCCTCTCCTTGTCGCGTCGCTCGTATTCAGCTTTTTGCTGTTGGACAAGCTGCTCGACCTTCTTGCAGCTCTGGAGGTCATGGCCCTTGGTGCGGTGGATCTTGCAATACTGCTTGTCGGTGCCGTCCTACTTGTCGGCGACCGCCACAGCCTGGTAGTTGGTGCATGCGGCAATCTCCTTGCCGGAGCTACCAACTTTGGCTTTATTGGTGCCACCTTCGTTGCCGGACTGCTCAATGACTAGCACATCTTTGCCTTTCTTCTTCCTGTTGTTCCGCCGCCGGTTTTTCTTTGCCGGGGCAACATCCTCGCTGTCAGATCCTCCTGCTCCTGTATTCTCTCTGGTGAGTTTCCTTCCTTCCTCGGCCCGTGCACACTTGTCGGCCAGGGCATACAGCTCACTGACGTCTCTGATCTTGCACATCGCCATCTCCTCCCGCATCCTGCGGTTACGCACGTTCTGATGGAACGCGCTGATGACTGCGGCAGGGTGGACATCTGGGATGTTGTGCTGTACATGGCTGAATCTCTGAATGTACTTGCGCAGGGGCTCTCCTTCCTTCTGGGCGAGCAGATGAAGGTCACTCTCTTGGCCATGAGGTTTGTGGCCGCCTGTAAAGGCGCCGAGAAACTGATGGCATAGGTCTGCCCAGGAGGATATGGAGTTGTCCGGCAAGTGCATGAGCCAGGATCTGACGTTGGGCTTGAGCACCAGCGGGAAGTAGTTGGCAAGGATCTTGTCGTCCCGCCCCCCGGCAGCCTGCACCGCGATGGTGTAGATGCTGAGGAACTCCGACGGATGCGACTTGCCGTCGTACTTCTCTGGTACGTCTGGCTTGAAATTCTTCGTGCTGGGCCACTGGACTTGCCGCAGCTCACGAGTAAACGCAGGGCAACCTACCGCGTACGGCAAGTCGCCTGGTTCCCCTGGCGCATGCATGTCGACAGAGGGCCCAGCGTGCTGGTTTGATTGACGTCGCGCTTCTCTTTGGCGCTCGATGAGAGTACGAGCGTCTTCTTGCTGTCGTTCGTGAAGAACTTGGCGCTGATCGTGACGAGCTCGTGGATCTGATGACGCGGTGGAGTCGTTGTCGAGGTGGATCCGGCGAGTCGGCGATCTTGGCCTTCGGGGCGGAGAGTGCACAGTGGTTGCACCCCCACCGGTCTTGTCGCCACCGCCTCGTGCCTGGCTGACTTGCCGCGGCTGCGACGTCCTCGGCTGCCGTTGAGTGTCGCCGTTGGCGAAGCCGATGAGACTCTGAATGGTGGCCCTCCAGTCGTCGATCTTGTCTGCCGTTGGAGGGTAGTCCAGGAGCAGTTGAGCTCGCGCCAAAGCTTCTGCTGGAGTGGCGGGTGGCGGTGGCGAACGGTGCGAGGAGTGGGATATGCTCGGACTTCTAACTATGTTAGAAGGAGCAGTATCCCGTCCAGGTGACCGTGCCTCGCTCGTGCCAGCATGTTGGCGTGCATGTTGGTCTTGAGCACTCCGAGATCCACCAGCTCGATCTTGGTCCAGCAAACGCATGGTACCGTGAGTACCATGACGCTGCCGGTCCCGCGCCTCCTGAGATGGGCGCGGTGCATGTACGGACGCCGAGGTCTTGGAGTGCGCCCGGTCGTTGTGGGAGCCGGCTACGCCGTCGATGGGCAGCGCAGCCTTGTCCTTGGACCTGGCAGCACCATGAGCTCCCTCGTCGACGCCCGTTCTTCCGCCGGCGTCTGCCCCATCAGCCGTTTGCTCCGGCGGTGGTGGGTTCGGCGCGGATGGAGCAGCCGCCTCCAAAGCCTTCTTCTTCGGCGACATGTCGATGAAGATGATGAAGATCTAGCTCGTGTGAACGCCGGATCTGGTTCACACAACCTCGACGCCCCCTACCTGGCGCGCCAAAGATGCCGGGGTCCTGATCCATGAGCACCTATGGGACCGGCGGACCGAGTCCCTTTCGGTTCGGCAGGGGCGGAGGTCGCACGAAGAGCGGATCGAGGCGAAGCACACGAGCGGTTTACCCAGGTTCGGGCCGCACGGATGCGTAAAACCCTACTCCTGCTTTGTGGTTTGTATTGAGTTCTTGCTCGGGAGCGCGGAGTGCTACAGTACACTCCAGCAGCTAACGAGACCGAGCGTGAGTGTTCTCTTTCTCCTAGCTAGCTAACCCCCTCTACGTTGCGCATGGGCCTCCTTTTATTTGCTAAGGGGTCACCGACAGGTGGCTACGTAGACAAGGGTAAGAATGGAAAGGTGCTGCGGTAGGTACAGCTACCTGCTACAGTGTATCATACCTAACCCTGACGGCAGGGGACAAGGACATTAAATGCCCGTCTGCGTCGTCTAAATAGTGTAAAAGGGACCGTCAGGGACGCCACCGCTCGCCACGATGGCGATCTTGTCAGCGCCGCTTGCCACCGCGCACCCCTGGCTGCACAGCCTCCCGCCACGTACGCCTGGAAGGGTCCCAGAGCGACAAGTTGGTGGATGTGCTGGAGCGCGGGCACAGAGTGGTAGCTTGCCGCGGCAAGCGCCTTGTCGCGGTCGTTATCTTGTCGCGTCCGGGAGCTTGTCGCTCACCGGGCCTTGCCGGGACGCGTGGCGCATCGCGGCAAGTTCCTTGAGGTGCCTTGGTTGGCCTTCCCGGCAAGCTCCTCTTGCCGGGGTCTTGAGATGCCTTTGTTGGCCTTCCCGGCAAGCTCCTCTTGCCGGGGCCTTGTCTCCTTGGCTTGGATACTTTGTTCTTGAATGGCTCCAAAGGAACCACGGAGGACCTTGGCGGTCACCCGGCAAGCCTTGCCGCGGGATGCTGCGACTGCCCGTGCACAAGTTCGGGATACTAAGGTACCCCTACTCTAGTACACCGACAATATGTCATATGACGAGGTGGCTTTCCAGTGCCCTATAGGCGCTGGTTCATGTTCGTATTCTACATCGTCGTCCATACCGTCGATGTCTTCGGAGTCGAAGTCGAGCATGTCGGTTAAATCATCGACAGTGGCTACGAAGTGGGTGGTGGGTGGGCGTCGAATTTCTTCGTCGTCCGCATCCCAATCCTGTTGGCCATAGTCCGGCCAGGGCTCTCCTGACAAAGAGAGAGACTATAGTGAATTCAGAATGTCGCTGAAGGGTGAGTGCTGAAAGATATCCGCGGCGGTGAATTCCATGATCAGCGCCCAATCGGATTCGATTGGCAGGGGCGCGGGCGGTTCGGAGTCAGAAAAAGAGTCCGGCACCTTGGAGTCACGGGCTGCGCAAAGGGTTATGCTGGTGTTCGGCTCGACCGCCATTGAGACTGCAGCCCTTGAGGCGGTGTCTAACCACCTGTCTTCGATTGGCGCAGTTGGCTCCGAGCTAAGGGTCGGAGCTGATGCGGGCGCGGCCTCTGGGGTACTGTTCAGCGGAAGAGCTAGGTCATACCCATCACGACAGTGTGGCGCGCCCGGCTGTGGCTCGAATCCGTCGAAGATCAAGTCTCCGCGGATGTCGGCCGTGTAGTTCAAACTTCCAAATCTGACCTGACGGCCAGGGGTGTAGCTTTCAATCTGCTCCAGATGGCCAAGCGGATTAGCCCGCCGGGCAAAGCCGCCGAATACGAAGATCCGTCCGGGGAGAAAAGTCTCACCTTGGACCGCATCGCTATCGATGATAGTAGGAGCCATCAGGCCTAACAGCGACGACACAGAGGAACTCTCAATGAAAGCACCAATGTCGGTGTCAAAACCGGCGGATCTCGGGTAGGGGGTCCCGAACTGTGCGTCTAGGCCGGATGGTAACATGAGGCAGGGGACACGATGTTTTGCCCAGGTTCGGGCCCTCTTGATGGAGGTAAAACTCTATGTCCTGCTTGATCAATATTGATGATATGGGTAGTACAAGAGTAGATCTACCACGAGATCACATAGGCTAAACCCTAGAAGCTAGCCTATGGTATGATTGTATGTTGTGATTGTTGTCCTACGGACTAAAACCCTTCGGTTTATATAGACACCGGAGAGGGTTAGGGTTACACAAGGTCGGTTACAAAGGAGGAGATATCCATATTCGTATTGCCTAGCTTGCCTTCCACGCCAAGTAGAGTCCCATCCGGACACGAGACGAAGTCTTCAATCACAGTCCGGCCAATGGAGATAGTCCGGCTGTCCAGAGACCCCCTAATCCAGGACTCCCTCAACGTACTCACTTGACCCCTTCGAGGTTGGTATACTATGTGACACTCCACTCATGTGCATACATAGGTATTGTTGGAACGGTCGAATGACAAGGAGGAGTGTGAGCGCAAATGTACAACTACACCATCCGCGAGGGAAGCATGGAAGAGAAGACGGAAGAAGCAGAGCTACTACAAGCTACAGCCACCGGACATCCGGTACCTGACGCAGCCCAGACGGCCAGAAGAACTCCAAGCGACGAGTGCTACAGCGACCGGACGTCCGACGAATACCGGACGTCCGATGAGTCCCAGCGCCCGGACGACCGGCGCCGACCGGACGACCGGTGCCACTACACCCGAGAAGAGTCAACGGACATCCACGCGCACCGAACGTCCGGACCGTCCTGAGCCACCGGACGTCCGACCCCCACCGATTGTCTGGTACCTGCATGTACGCAGCCGCGGGCCTTTGGCCTTGTACCCCTCTCCCACTTACCCCTTCGTGGCTAAGACTATAAATAGACCACCTCCACCTCCTTTCTAGGTTTAGCGTTGTGTTAGCTCATTTGCGAGAAAGAGCTTCGCTCATCCATATCGGATCTACTCCTTGAGAGAGACCGCATCCCCTCTTCGGAGAAGATCCACCTTGGATTCAAGACCCCTTTATGGGAAGATCCCCTTGTGGATTCAAGACCTCCTCATGGAGAAGAATCGGTTATCCTTTGTATCGTCCTTTGTTGACTTTGGATCTTGTATCTCCTCTCGTGTTTCGAGGATCTAGCACATGTGTGATTTAATCTTGTTGGTTTGAGTGTTTCTCTTTGTGTCCCTTTGTGATTTCCCCTTGTGTTTCCCCTCGTGTTCTTCGTGTTCTTAGTTGGGATCCGCTCCTTTCGTGAAAGATCGGCCATATAGGGTTCCACCCTACATCATCTTGGTATCATGAGCCACGTTGATCATGATTTCGGAGCCTCCCCTCTTCGTTTTCTAGCTTGATTTTGTTGTGTTCTTCCCTAATTTCAAAAATCCCCACCAAAAATAGCCCCAATTTTTTTTTGTGATTTGTTGGTTTGATGAAGTTTTGTTGATTTTGATCCATGGATTTGCTTGGTTTCAAGTGGATCTAGCATCTCCCCAAGTTTCCCCATCTTTCATCCACGAAATCTCCTCAATTTTGACCCCAAAATCCCCAATTTCCACCCAAAATCGCGTCCCACATCTAAAATTTTGCGTTGACCCCGACCCACCGGACGACCGGCGTTTTACGGACGTCCGGCACCCCAGGAACGACCGGACGACCGGAACCCCAAACCCTAGCCAAATTTACGGATTCCGAGCCCGGCCGGACGTCCAACGACGGGACATCCGTCCTTTTACAAACGTTTGTAACCTTTAGATATTAACTTTGGTTGATTTTTGTTTCGGCCATAACTAATTCATGCAAACTCCAATTTTGACGTTCTTTAGCTCGTTTTGAAACTCTTGACATCCCCCATCCCACAAAAATACCGCCAACATCTTTTGACTCCATCAATTTTTGTGAACTTTGGCATCTTTGCCTAGGGCTTCCACCACATCATCCGCTACACCACCACCGACTTCCGCAACCTAACCAATTTTGTTCCCCGTCGCATATGTGGTTGCTTGAGTAGTGATTAGAGTCTCCTAAGGTGTTTCGGCTACTTAGGGACGGTTGCTTATTCATCAACCACCACCACCACTTCCGCATAGGCTTGCCCACCATACACTTCAGCCACCCCAACTTAATCCAATTTTGTTTGAGTTGTGAGTTGTGTCTCCTAAGGTGTTTCGGCTACTTAGGGACGGTGACCTTCAACTACGACTCATATAACCCAATAACCCTCCACTTACGCATTGCCTACTCACATAACCCATCATTGCATTTCTGCAATCCCATTGAGCTTCCGCAGCACCACCACCGCATCCCGCTACCACCATTTTGACATTTGACATTTGAGATTTTGAATTTGCGGTTTTCCTGTTTCCTAAGGTGTTTCGGCTACTTAGGGGCGAGTCTCCATCATCCTGGTATCTACGTCAAGAACACCACCACTCATCATCTCCAAGGTCGGTAACCTCCATATCATCTTGGTATCGTGGTATCCCTCCATTGTATATTCCCTTGCCATTGCATTGATAACCCCTAGCCCATTTTGCGTCACTTGCCTATCGAGACTAGCCTTTGAGTATTGCCGGCAACGTAACTTGTGCACATTAGTGATCTACACCGTCCATTGCATACATACGATATCATATTGGTACCATATCATCTCGTGTGCCTCAAGTTTGTTCCCGCATATATACAATTGCTATCTTGGTTTGTGCATTTCACAGTATGGCCATATACAAAAAAAAGAATAAGCTTTTAAGCAAAAGAGAAAGATCAAAGAAGCTTGTAAGAAATAGCCATAGCATCATACCACATTGCATATAAGATCATCTTGGATCACATTGAGAGAAACACCGGGAACCATACATACATAGCATACTTGGGATAGAAAGTTGATACATTTTGCATATCATAGGTTGTGCACAAGTGTCGTATCCGCCTATAGAGCAATCGTGCTAGCGTCTCCTGAGTTGTGCAACACGAGCGTTTTCCATGGATTCCACATTTTGAGCTCATTCCTTGGTTGCACAACCCCATTTATCTATCTGTGTGTGTGTTTCCGTGTACCACATATTGCTATTGGTCTACTTGTTTCACTTGCGAATTTGTGAATCTCTTTCAACATTATTGACTCTTGCTAACTTTTTGCATCAAATTTTTGTGCCACTATCCTCACCGAGCTCCACCATAAGCCTTATTTGGTGTGAGAAATCGACAAGATCGGTACCAATTGTGCTATTTCCTTGTTACACTATTGAGTGATCATTGATCCATCTTCAACATCGGTCAAGGTACATTTGGTATAGTTCTTCTCTTTCTCCCACTCATATTTGCTCGAGTCTTGTGATGGATAAGCAAGGCATTTCATCTTCGGTCTACAACAACAAGGAGTTCGATGCCACGAACAACTCCAACGATGCCAGGATGCAAGCTCAAATCGAGGAGATCAAAGCCCTCATCAAGTCCTACAAGAGGTCTTCCTCATCTTCGAGAAGATGCTCAAGAGCACATGCCTCTGAGCTACCATCTCCGGCAAAATCACATCGGCATTGACACCATCACCAACAAGGATGTGAAGGTCAAGAGCTCAACACCAACAACCGCTCAATGACTTCACCATCTCCCTTGGCATCTTCGCCAAGCGACTTCAAGGCATCTTCGCCTATGGACATACGACATCTTCGCCCACAAGCACTTCAAGAGAAGCTCCCCAAGCTCAAGTCCGCGACTTCCACAAGCTACTACGACCTCGACACCAACCATGAGATTCCTTTCTATGGGACTCTAGAACCCGAGGAGTATCTCGAGTGGGAGTGTTTGATGGATGACTACCTCCAGCTACATCAAGTTCCTCCTGAAGATCAAGTGAAGTGAGCCACAAGGAACTTCCACGACTACGCGTCCACATGGTGGCTTCACGCACCTTCGGAGACCTACGACATGAGTTGGCCCAAGACGAATAGAGCTTTGCGGTGAGAGTTCGTGCCTCCAACCTAACGGAACAACTTCAACACCAATTGGAGAACACCATCCAAGGATCCAAGTCCATCGATGAGTACTTCAAGGAGATGAAGACTGCCTTGCGATGAGATGGCGTGGACGACCCCATTTCGATTAAGTTCCACTTCATGATGGGATTGCACAACGACATCTCCAAGACGATCTTCCTCAAGAACTACAAGTCCCCCAACGACAACTACATTGGTGCTCTCAAGGCGGAACAAGAACTCATGAAGGCCAAAGCTTCTCCACCCCAAGCTCACTTCGTGACGACCAAGCTCCATGAGAACGAGCATGAGGATAGTACCACCACGATGGCCAAGCCCGACGAGCTCCAAGACGATGCTCCCAAGTTCGACTTCACCGCCATCCCTCTTTGTGGCATTGATGATGCCGAGTCTACTTCGACTCTTTTTCAAGATGGTGTGGCGACGACTACGACTACAAAGACCAACAAGGACCAAGCTTTGGAGGCGAGCGACATGGTGACGAGCAAGGATGATGCTTCCATCTTAGGAGGCGAGAGTGATGATGTGCCACCTTCGGCCTTCATCCACGGCGACGATAATGAGATGGTTGAGCATGGGATTTTCCCTTAGACCACGACGACATATGATGACCTGAGTGACTTTAGCCACCATATTGAGAGCGAGAGTGACTTCACCACTAGCCCCATATATGATGTGTTGCCACAATTCCCATGTGAGGAGAGCCACAACCCCCACCACTTGAGTGAGATGAGTGACTCCACCATACGTGAGATTGAGTGCACCTCCCTTGAGGGAGTGAGTGAACCAACACATAGAGAGAGTGAGATAGTTGATAGGTCATGTGAGGCCACTTTCAACATTAATGACTTGACCTCTACCTCTATTGTGTCTTCTCATTTGGTGCTAGGTCCCATATATGATGACGCGCCGATTCTCGATGACTTCGTCTTTCCTTTGGACAAGATGATGGCCATGGTGGAATATGATGCACCCCCACATGGTTCCATCAAGATGAAGATGACCACCATTTGGTCTTTCCCACCTCACGCACACCACATGAGTGGAATGACAAAGGTAACATAGGTGAAGGTGATGCTCTAGTCCCACTAGTGGACATTCTCGACATTGATTGCTTACATGATGTTGATCAACCTATTACCATGCTTCATGCTAGTGCGAATTCCCCATGTGATGATTTACCCATTTATGATGAGTATGATGATTGCCATGTGGAGTCTATTAGTTGTGATGCCATGTTACATAGGATTTCTTGTGCTAATTCTCTCGGTCACATCTTGTTTGCCAATCCGCTTGACTTGTCATATGCTATGCATGAGATCAATCATATGTCATATTTGCAATCTCTTCATAATGACTATGCATATGCTATTAAAATAAACCCAATTTGCACATATGACATAGATGACAAGCCTATGGTTATTGGCATTTGTTTCTCTTGTGATGATATTGACATGCTACCTTTGCATCATCTATATCATATGCCATGCCATAACCACCTAGCTTCGGATATGCATTGTTTTGGATGTTGTCCATTTTCTCCATATGATGTTTCCATTATTGCTCATGAGGAAACCCCCATAGTTTCCTCATACATGTTTGGAGATTTTGATCACTCCCATCCATTGCATGATCCCAATACTTATGTGCACAATATGCTTCCCATGAATAAACATGCTATTGATGTGCCATATACTTGTATGCTCAATTTGCATCCCCATCGTGTTATACACAATAACTATTCTTTCATGATGGATGACATGTTCTTATACCATGTGTCAAATTTCTTTGAGCGATGCTTCTCTTGTGCTAACTTTCACGTGCACATACACATCAAGATGGATGATGTGTACATTTACCGCACGCACACTTTCTTTGGTTTGTGTCTCTTTTGTGTAGGTACTCATGAATACTTGTCAACCTCGCAATCCCATGAGTTGACAAAACAAGCTCTAGAGAGCAATGATGAGCTGGGATCCCATGGATTGTCTTTCCCACCGCTCTCTTCGCGCAAATACTTCGCGCATTTCTTCGACATGGCCCTCACTTGGATATGGGTTATTGTCCATTATATATCATTTTCCCATCTTGCCATGTTCACTTTGCATGATATGCTCATTCCTATACCTTTGCCATGCATTTGTGACCCATGCTTTGCATTACACATGATGATTGATTCTCATACTTGTATGTCTATTTGCAAGCTTGGTGGAGATATTGCTTGTTATTGCCATGTTTTCTTTGTGCCCCATACCTATGATGATATTATGATCTTGCTTTGTGTTCGTGGTTGCGATATGTCATGTGCATTGTCTATGCCTATTATTTGCTCTCGTGACATAATTGCCATGATTTACTCTAGTGTGTTGCATCTTCGCTCCACAAGCTTGCATGAATTGATTACTACTTGCCTTGTTGCATCACTGATGATTCATACTTTCTCATTTCATGCGGTTGATGACAACCATCTACATGCTTTGCACATGATTATTATTGCTTGCCGTCATATATCTCCATATGTTGCCTCTCTCATGCTAGATGATTTTCCATGTATTGAGCACAACCATGATTTTAGTCTTGCTAATGAGATTGCCCCCATAGCATTCTCACATATGTTTGGAGATTTTGACATATTCCTTGTGAAGCATGCTTGTCTTACCTCTTTGCACCATATTCCCCGTGCCATGAATACTGCCATTGTTGCATCATATTGTTGATGCACTTGTGCTTCTAATGGTTATGTGCAAGAGAAGAGAATCATCATGATGGATGATGTGTTTATCTACCATGCGCATACGTTCTTTGCTTTGTTTTGTGCATGTGTAGGATACTTGGACCTTGTGTCAACTTCCACGTCACGTGAGTTGACAATCCGAGCTCTTGAGAGCGAACCACCTTCTACCACGACGATTCTACATCGCACTTGCTTGTACTTCGACATTGTGAAGGACGCACAAGGACATCCTTTCAAGGTGATATCCTTCTCTTTTGAGAACCCCCAAACCATGAACATGGATATTATGGATCATACTACTTGTGTTGCTTTCCCCATGAGACTTATTATTCATCTTGGACCACTTGATTGCACACTTGTTAGAGATCTTGCTTTAACTTGTCATTTTCACCATTCCATGCATCATGGTATATATGCCTTGTGTGTTGCATCCAATTCTTGGATTACTTGCTCCTCCCATATGTTTGGTTGCAACAATGTCATCACTTCACATATGCCATGTCCCATTGATTGCTACATGCTTGCCTTGATTGCCGCACACATGATGAACAATTGCTCTTTCTATTGTGTTGAGTGCCACACGATATTCACTACACCCAATGCACATTATGCTTGGATTTTCTTGCACTTGACCCATGTGTTTAGACACTTCATTTTATTTGGTGTTGTGAATGATTCCTATGCCTACCATAGACCTTTCATTGAGCAATTTGTGAATGCTTGCTATGAACTTGAGGTAGATGATTCTTCTCTTGTCACACATATTTGCATCACTACCTCAAATTTACATGCTTGTCCCCATGATATCTTTGCTTGTGCTCAATTTATGTGCTTATATGCCATGTCACAATCCTTTGTCAAACCATATGCTTTGCATGATGACGACACTTGTTTGGTGAATCACCTCTTGAATGCTTGGTTTTGCACTAACGCTAGCCACATTTGTTTTTCCAAGTGTTTGTTGTCTTTGCTCCTTTTGAAGGAATCCCAAGATGGTGCGACATTGGAGAGTGCCCATTTCGAGCTTCAAGATGACGAGAACTTGGTGATCGACCACTCCTACATGGCGATGCCATCTCTTTCCCAAGGTGATTTGGATTTCGATATGAGGTCGAATCTTTCCCAAGGGAGGGGAGATGATGCGGAGCATCCTAAGGACATCACCATGTCAAGAGTCTGTTCGGCGAGTGACACGTGCGACATCTACTTCACATACACAAAGGTGAATCATCTCCTTTACACATGCTCATTTGAACCCTTCGAGGTTGGTATACTACGTGACACTCCACTCGTGTGCATGCATAGGTATTGTCGGAACGGTACGGACGCCGAGGAGGAGTGTGAGCGCAAGTGTACAACTACACCATCCGCGAGGGAAGCATGGAAGAGAAGACGGAAGAAGCGGAGCTGCTACAAGCTACAGCCACCGGACATCCAGACGCCACCGTATATCCGGTACCTGACGCAGCCCAGACGGCCAGAAGAACTCTAGGCGACAAGTGCTACAGCGGCCGGATGTCCGACGAATACCAGACGTCCGATGAGTCGCAACTCCTGGACAACCGGCACCGACCGGACGACCGGTGCCACTACACCCGAGAAGAATCAACGGACATCCACGCGCACTGAACGTCCGGACCGTCCTGAGCCACCGGACGTCTGACCCCCACCGGTCGTCTGGTACCTGTCTGTGCACAGCCGCGGGCCTTTGGCCTTGTACCCCTCTCCCACTTACCCCTTCATGGCTAAGACTATAAATAGACCACCTCCACCTCCTTTCTAGGGTTAGCGTTGTGTTAGCTCATTTGTGAGATAGAGCTTCGCTCATCCATATTGGATCTACTCCTTGAGAGAGACCGCGACCCCTCTTTGGAGAAGATCCACCTTGGATTCAAGACCCCTTTACAGGAAGATCCCCTTGTGGATTCAAGACCTCCTCACGGACAAGAATCGGTTACCCTTTGTATCGTCCTTTGTTGACTTTGGATCTTGTATCTCCTCTCGTGTTTCGAGGATATAGCACATGTGTGACTTAATCTTGTTGGTTTGAGTGTTTCTCTTTGTGCCCCTTTGTGATTTCCCCTCATGTTTCCCCTCGTATTCTTCGTGTTCTTAGTTGGGATCCGCTCCTTTCGTGAAAGATCGGCCGTATAGGGTTCCACCCTACATCATTTTGTTGATAAATTTTTGTCACCCCAATTTTTTTTATTTTCAAAAAATTGTACGCGGACATGAATATCTTCAGGAAGTTTGGCTCTAGGAAGAACTCCAAGGGTGTTATTGGGGAGTCTTCTGAAAGTGATCTCCACCCTCGAAGGTTGGCAGAGGTACGGCTGTGCAAATGGCTGCACACCCCGTTCCTGGAACAGGCTGGAATTCTTCAGGAGTTCATGCAATATGTTGCAAACGTCGGCCTACTGACTTCATCTCAGATGAGTGGGACCAGCACCAAATCCTCACAAATATCTTTATTCAGAGTTTTACTTTCCTGCCTAGGAATAATCCTCTTGAAGTGAGCTTTGATTTATATGATGAAAACCATCAGATACCACTTACTGAATTTTGTGATATATGCTTGATCCCTTCTGATGGGAGCTTAGCCGAGCCTAGGTCGGCTGGGTTTGAGGACTTTTATCGCACTTTGACAGTGGGAGATGAGAAAGGGGTGTCAGCCACCATGGCTGCTAGCATACACTTTCCTGCCGTACATTATTTTGCTTTATTTGTTGCTAAGTGATTGCTTGCTAGAAAGAAAGTAGGTGCGCTCAGTGCACCAGACTTTGTTGTTTTATGCCGAGCACTAGAGGGCGAGAACACCCATAGATTGGGTGCTATTGTGGCTCGTCACCTCCATCTTAATAAATCCCAGGGTGAAATACATGGTGGGATTTTTCCTACTCGTTTGGTGGCTCACTTTGAGGTCGAGATACGCCCTCATGATTACCCTTTGACCAAAGTCTACCTAGACAGGGCAGCCATGGAACACCATCATTTTCTTGCAAGAGATTATCCTGACATTCCCATTCCTTATAACCTGGTTTTTAGCATTAAAACTCATGATATTATTCCATTGCATGCACCTACTTTGTTTGACTCTGCTACCAGGGGCGGATATAGGATCATGCCTGCGGACATCATCGCCTACCAGAACGCTCAGACTGCAGCGTAAGCAGCACAGCAGGAGCCCCAACAGCTGGACGAGTGGATGCCCGCTCCTCCGCACCCCTACTACCCTTCAGGCTACTGATCGACTACCAAGTTAGGCCAAAAGCCTAAGCTTGGGAGAGTATGTGTTTCCACCAACTTTACATTCATGTTCACTTATTCCATTTGTCGGTGTCCACACTTTTTCATAGTATCATCCATTCTTAGATTGATTTTCTTGCCTTCTTCTTGTGTGTTTGAAAACTTAAGAAAAAAAACCAAAAAATTAGTTATAGTTAATTTACTTTCTATGCATGCTTAGTATTATTATTAAAAAGAAAACCCAAAAATATTTCCTTATTCTTCTCTTGCTTGTTGGGAGCTTTCCCGTGTAAATAGTTTTTCTCGTTTTTGTCTTTTTCCTTATTTGCTTGTTCAAGAAAACCAAAAACACCAAAAATATTTCAGTGTGTTTCTCTGAATTTCTTTTCTTTTTATTCGAGTTGTACCAAGGAGAAGACCATGATGAAAATGTTGAATGGCTCTCACATGAATAACTGTTGAACTAATAAAGAGCACATTTTACCTTGTCTTCTCCTATTGAATAAAATGTTTTGCAGATTCCAGCTTAGTCCATGGCACTCTTGCACTATTATTATTTTCACATTGTTTGGTCGTGCAAGTGAAAGGCAATAATGACGATATTCGATGAATTGGCCGTGGCAGAGAGAAACCGGTATGAACTCGACTTGTTCTGTGTGTGTAAATATGTTTACCCTAGTATCCATGATTCGGCCCATTATGATTAAACATGTTTGCAATGACAATTAGAGATTATAGTTTCTCATGCCATGCATAAGTAGCTGGGAGTTGATAATGATATATCTTGGATATCAACATAGCGTTAAAATGATTGTGATGTAGTATGATGATATGGTATCCTCCCCTGAATGTTCGAGTGGCTTGACTTGGTACATGTTCATGCATGTAGTTGAATCAAAACCAACATAGCCTCTATGATATTTATGTTCATGGTGTTCATATCCTACTCATGCTAGTGTCCAATGTTACTTATGCATAATGAATGGTTATGATTGTTGTTGCTCTCTAGCTGGCGGCTTCTCAATCTAAATTGCTAGCCTTTGCCTGTACTAAGTGGGAACTCTGCTTGTACATCAAAAACCTTGAACCCAAAGTTATTCCAGATGAGTCCACCATACCTAGCTATGTACGGTATTACCCTGCCGTCCTAAGTAAATTTGCATGTGCCACCTCTAAAAACTTCTAAAAATTATCCGTTTGTGTGCCTGGATCGTTCATGGAACGACAGGAGGTGGTCGGTATCTTCCATGCTAAGCGGGTTATTCTCAGGTCGAGTGTTTATTCACTTGCCATCGCACGAGAAAAGGGCGGTAATAGGGATGCCCAGTCCCAAACTGCAAAATACAAAAAGAGTTAATCGCTCGAATAATCAAACAAAGACTCCCAATGGAGTCAAAACCTTTACTTTTATTGCTTGGGAACCGCCACTAGCCCGTTTAGCATGGGAGATATTGATAACTGATGGTCGTGAAGTAAATGAGAAGGGTGCATCTCTCAAAATATTATTTGCCTCGGTTTTAAAAATTGAGCTCTGACACCTCTGCAAATCATTGCTTCCCTCTGCGAAGGGACTACCTATTTACTTTTATGTTGTGTCATCACCTTCAAAAACAAGCGCCAGTTGTCATGATTTATGCATTGTGTGTAGCTAATGTTGGGTGCATCATGACTAGATCTTTTCTACCATGAATTACAATGTTTAGTCGCTGCTTGAACTTTGGAGGTGCTCCGCATTTATGTTTTGCGGTCTCAGAAAGGGCTAGCGAGATACCACTATTGTCATATTATATCATGGTTGTTTTGACAACGTGTTTCTGTTTGAGATATCTTATTATTGCTCACTAACTGATTATGTCATTGATATGAGTCATTATAATCTTTAAGAGTTATTGTCGACATGGTTAGTTATAATGTTGGTTGAAAACCTAGGTGATGTTTAAGCTTATTTATGCAAACAAGAGCAGAAGAGTTTGTAAAAGTTTTTCTTTTTCACTTTAGTTTATCAACTAAATTGCTTGAGGACAAGCAAAGGTTTAAGCTTGGGGGAGTTGATACGTCTTCAACGTATCTACTTTTCCTAACACTTTTCCTCTTGTTTTGGACTCCAATTTGCACGATTTGAATGAAACTAACCCCGGACTGACGTTGTTTTCAGCAGAACTACCATGGTGTTGTTTTTGTGCAGAAATAAAAGTTCTTGGAATGGAACGAAACTTTGCGAGGATTTTTTATATCAATAATAAGAATTTCTCGAGCCAAGACCTGCCGAAGAGGGGCACCTGGGTGGGCACAACCCACGAAGGCGCGCCCCCTCTCCTGGCGCGCCCAGGTGGGTTGTCCCCACCTGGTGGCCCCGCTGACCCTGAAACCAACGCTATAAAATCCTATTTTCAGAGAAAAATCAGGGAGAAAGAATTATCGCGATCCACGAGACGGAGCCACCGCCAAGCCATGTTCTTCCCCGGGAGGGCAGATCTGGAGTCCGTTTGAGGCTCCGGAGAGGGGGATCTTTGTTCTTCATCATCACCAACCCTTCTCCATCGCCAATTCGATGATGCTCCCCACCAAGAGTGAGTAATTCCTTCGTAGGCTCGCTGGTCGGTGAGGAGTTGGATGAGATTCATCATGTAATCGAGTTAGTTTTGTTAGGGCTTAATCTCTACTATCCACTATGTTCTTAGATTGATGTTGCTATGACTTTGCCATGCTTAATGCTTGTCACTTTGGGCCTGGGTGCCATGATTTCACATCTAAACCGTTTATGTTATCATCATTATATCAATGTTCTAGATCCGATCTTGCAAGTTATAGTCACCTACTACGTGTTATGATCCGGTAACCCTGGAGTGACATTAACCGGGACTTCTTTCGGTGATTACCATAGTTTGAGGAGTTCATGTATTCACTATGTGTTAATGCTTTGTTCCGGTTCTCTATTAAAAGGAGGCCTTAATATCCCTTAGTTTCCAATATGGACCCAGCTGCCACGGGAGGGTAGGACAAAAGATGTCATGCAAGTTCTTTTAATAAAGCACGTATGACTATTTACGGAATACATGCCTACATTATATCGATGAACTGGAGCTAGTGCCGAATAGCCCTAGGTTATAACTGTCACATGATGAATATCATCCAACAAGTCACCGATCCAATGCCTACGAATTTATCTTATATTGTTTCTGCTAAGTTACTATTGTTATCATTACTGTTACGCTTGCTACAAAATTACTGCTATCACTATTATTGTTACTATTGCTGCTGTCACTACTATCAAAACTATCAAACTACTTTGCTACTGATCACTTTGCTACAGATAATTAATCTCCAGGTGTGGTTGAATTGACAACTCAGCTGCTAATACCTTCAAATATTCTTTGGCTCCCCTTGTGTTGAATCTATAAATTTGGGTTGAATACTCTACCCTCGAAAACTGTTGTGATCCCCTATACTTGTGGGTTATCACTTGTCCCATTGAGGGCACTCAGAGATGTAGTGGTCTGGCTTCTTGCATTTGTGGCATGTTCTCTTCGTGTGGTCACGAGTGGAAGCCTCATCTTTTTTTGAGCTGGATCTTGAAGACTTTCCGAAGCGATTATTTTTGGAGAACTTTTGGAACTTCTTCACGAGCATAGCAAGCTCCTTTCCAATGTCTTCAGGATCCTCAGAACTGCAGTCAGATTCTTCTTCGGATGAGGAAACAACATTTGCCTTCAAAGCACGAGCTCGGCCATAGTTGGGGCCATAGATGTATCTCTTCTCAGATAGCTGGAACTTGTGTGTGTTGAGTCTCTCAAGTATGTCAGACAAGTCGAGATCTTTTAAGTCAGGATGCTCTTGTATCATCAGGGCTAGGGTGTAAAATGAGTTGTCAAGTGATCTCAGAAGCTTCTTCATGATTTCATGCTTGGTGATCTCAGTGGCACCAAGAGCGCGAAGCTCATTTGTGATATCAGTGAGGCGATCAGATGTGAGCTGGACATTCCCATTGTCGTTTCTCTTGAAGCGATTGAAGAGGTTGCGAAGAACATCAATCCTTGAGTCTCTCTGAGTTGAGACGCCTTCGTTGACCTTGGACAGCTAGTCCCATACTAGCTTCGCAGTTTCCAGTGTGCTCACACGGCCATACTGCCCTTTGGTCAGATGACCACAGATGATGTTCTTAGCGGTCGAGTCCAGTTGAGCGAACATCTTGACATCAGCAATGGTGACACCTTCACCGACCTCGAGAACGCCTGTCTTGACGACATACCAGAGGTCGACGTCAATGGCTTCAAGATGCATGTGCATCTTATTCTTCCAGTAGGGCTAATCAGTGCCATCAAAGACTGGGCATGTAGCAGAGACCTTGATTATCCCTGCAATCGACATAGCTAAAACTCCAGGTATTCTTCCAGTAGGGGTAATCAGTGACATCGAAGACTGGGCATGCAGCGGAGACCTTGATTATCCCTGTAGTCGACATAGCTAAAACTCCAGGTGGTTAAACCGAATCACACAGAACAAGGGAGCATCTTGCTCTGATACCAATTGAAAGTGCTAGTTATCGACTAGAGGGGGCGAATAGGTGATTTTTATGGAAGTCTTAAAAACACGAGGTCTTTGAAGACAAACAGATGAAATGAACCTATTGATATGCAGCGGAAGATAGACTACACTAGACAAGCCATAGTCAAGTAAGCAATGTAGTGAAAGTACGTAGACTATCAGCAGCTAGGTAGTATGGATCAGAATGGAAGACGGTATGAAGCCAAACAGGTAATAGTCTTCACATAGTGAAGTCAATCAGATCAGACAGGCAAGCAATGACTTTACGAAGACAAACTGAAAAGTAAAGGGAAGTGGGGGATAGAACCAGTTGCTTGGTGAAGACAAGGATTTGGTAGACCAATTCCAGTTGCCATGACAACTGTACATCTGGTTAGGGAGGCTGAGATTGAACTCAGAAGACTGCATCTTCACCTTATTCCCCTTGAGCTAAGGAAACCCAGTCCTTGCCCAATCACTCTGGTAAGTCTTCAAGGTAGACTTATAAACCTTCACAGACTTTGTTCACCGGCAATCCACAATGGCTCATGGATGCTCAAAACGCGGCGCCTAACCGGCTGGAGGATTCACAGTCCTCAAGTGTAACAAGTCTTCAGGTCATGCGGGCAGAAATACTTCAGTGATGCCTAACACTCTTTGGCTCTGGGTGTTTTGGGATTTGTCCTCGCAAGGATCTCTCTCTCAAAAGCTTTGGAGGTGGGTTGCTCTCAAACAACAAAAGTTGTGCACTAACTTTGAGCAGCCACCAATTTATGGTGTAGGGGTGGGCTATTTATAGCCACGAGGCAACCTACATGATATGTTCGAAAAGACCCTGGGTCACTAAGGAACTGACACGTGTCCAACGGTTGGATTTCAAACACACGCGGCAGCTTGACTTGGGCTACAAGTAAAGTTGACTCGTCCAGCTCTGGATAAGATTTACTATCATGGTCTTCGCTCGAAGACATAGGATTTTGGTTGAGCATCACATCAGTCACTCTAACTTTGTTCACTTGGACCCCACTTAACAGTACGGTGGTTCCTATGACTCAATAAAGAAGAAAAGGAAACTACAAAACAACTATGTCTTCATACTCCATAGTCTTCAAGTGAATGTCTTCACGTGTCATAATCTTCGTCATGAATGTCTTCACGTACCACCATTTTCTTCAATGTCTTCACACATTTTTAGGGGTCATCTCTGGTAGGTAAACCGAATCAATAAGGGACTACTACATATGTTATCCTCCAATTCTCACAAACACATTAGTCCCTCAACCAAGTTTATCGTCAATACTCCAAAACCAACTAGGGGTGGCACTAGATGCACATATAATCTAATCATGGCATGAATATTAAGACACGAGTGGTTCAAACCAATAGTCTATCATTTGACATTAAGACAATAATAATTCAGACATACTAATAAAGCAATCATGTCTTCTCAAAATAACATGGCCAAAGAAAGTTATCCCTACAAAATCGTATAGTCTGGCTATGCTCCATCTTCATCACACAAAGTATTTCATCATGCACAACCCCGATGACAAGCCAAGCAATTGTTTCATACTTTTAATGTTCTCAAGCCTTTTCAACTTTCACGCAATACATGAGCGTGAGCCATATGGATATAGCACTATAGGTGGAATAGAATATGGTGGTTGTGAGGAGAAGACAAAAGGGAGAAAGACTCGCATCAACTAAGCAAATTAATGGGCTATGGAGATGCCTATCAATTGATATCGATGCAAGTGAGTAGGGATTGCCATGCAATGGATGCACTAAAGCTATAAGTGTATGAAAGCTCACAAATGAAACTAAGTGGGTGTGCATCCAACTTGCTTGCTCATGAAGACCTTGAGCACTTAAGGAAGCCCACCATCGGAATATACAAGCCAAGTTCTATAATGAAAAATTCCCACTAGTATATGAAAGTGATAACTCAAGAGACTCTCTATATGAAGAACATGGTGCTACTCTAAAGCACAAGTGTGGTTAAGGATAGTAACATTATCGCTTCTCTCTTTTTCTCTCTTTTTTTATTTTGGGCTCTTTGGCCTCTTTTTTTATTTTTCTTATTTAGGCTCTTTGGCCTCTTTTATTTTTTTAAGTCTGGAGACTCATTCCAACTTGTGAGGGAATCATAGTCTCCATCATCCTTTCCTCACATGGGACAATGCTCTAATAATGATGATCATCACACATTTATTTACTTACAACTCGATATTACAACTCGATACTAGAACAAACATATGACTCTATATGAATGCCTCCGGTGGTGTACCGGGATGCGCAATGATCTAGCGTAGAAATGACATCAAAAAATGGACAAGCCATGAAAACATCATGATAGCTATCTTACGATCATGCAAAGCAATTTGACAATGATGATGCGTGTCATAATAAATGGAACGGTGGAATTTGCATGGCAATATATCTCGGAATGGCTATGGAAATGCCATAATAGTAGGTATGGTGGCTGTTTTGAGGAGGGAATATGGTGTGTTTAATGCACCGGTGAAATTTGCGCGGTACTAGAGAGGCTAGCAATGGTGGAAGGGTGAGAGTGTGTATAATCCATGGATTCAACATTAGTCATAAAGATAGATTGGTAGGAAAAATTTATTAGCCATCAAAGCAAAGTACTAATATGCATGCCCCTAGGAGGATAGATTGGTAGGAAAAGACCATTGCTCGTCCCCGACCACCACTCATAAGGAATACAATCAAAAAATAAATCATGCTCCGACTTCATCACATAACGGTTCACCATACATGCATGCTTCGAGAATCACAAACCTTAACACAAGTATTTATACCAATCCACAATTACTCACTAGCATGACTCTAATATCACCACCTTTATATCGCAAAATTATTGCAAGGAATCAAACATATCATATTCAGTGATCTACAAGTTTTTATGTAGGATTTTATGACTAACCATGTGAATGAACAATTCATGTTAACTCTCTAAATAGATATAAGTGAAGCATGAGAGTTTAATTATTTCTACAAAATATATGCCCGCGCTTTAACAAATATAAGTGAAGTAAAAGAGCATTCTACAAATGGCGGTTTTCTATGTGTAGAGAAACAGGCAATCCAAACTTCAAATGATATAAGTGAAGCACATGAAGCATTCTATAAATCCATACTCAAAAGATATAAGTGAAGTGCAAAGAGCATTCTATAAATCAACGAAGGACCATCTCATACCAGCATGGTGCATTATTAAAAGAAAAATAAAATGCACACGACGCTCCAAGATTTACGCATATCATGTGATGAATAAAAATATATCTCCAAGTAAAATTACTAATGATAGTTAGAAGAAAGAGGGGATGCCTTCCGGGGCATCCCCAAGCTTAGTTGCTTGGGAGTCCTTGAATATTACCTTGTGGTGCCTCGGGCATCCACAAGCTTAGTCTCTTTCCACTCCTTATTCCTTCATCCATCGTGATCTCACTGAAAACTTGAAATCTTCAATCACTCAAAACTTGACAAAACCCTCCTGAGATCCGTTAGTATAATAAAGCAAATCACCACTTCAAGTACTATTGCAAAGCCATCCATATTTTATTTTTGCATTGTAGCTACTGTATTATAACTTCTCTATGGCTTATAACACCGATACAATTGGTAATTTCATCAAAACAAGAAAAACAATGCATCAAAAACAGAATCTATATTAAACAGGACAGTCTGTAGCAATCTGAACATCTACCATACTTCTGTAACTCCAAAAATTCTGAACAATTAGGAGAAAATAAACAATTTGTATAGAAGTACTGTGTAGAAAGTTTCAGAAGCTTTTGACGTTCCAATAAAAAATTTAAATTCATGCACTACAGCCAAAGTTTCTGTTTTTGCACTGCACATACCAAATAAGCAATCTAATCATCCTAAAGGCAAATCTTGGCACATTATTTTTGTAATACAATGGATTTGTACTAGGATATAATTATTTTTGTTGAAAAGTTTCTGTAATTCAAGATTTGCAAATTTTCCATGGGCATGAACAAAGTTCAAGGAGCTCCCCCACTTCTACGGTGCTCGTCTTTCTTACTTTCACTTTTCTTTTTGACAAAGTTTTAGGTTCCCCACTTTATTTTTATTTTTTTGTTTTTAAACTGTATAAAAGCACACAACAGAAATAAATGACTCTCTAAAACTATCGGGTTGTCTCCCTGGCAGCGCTTTCTTTAAAGCCATTAAGCTAGGCATATAGTGCTCAAGTAATGGATCCACCCGGATCCCAAGGTATATCAAAGCCAGTTTTAATTAACAATGATTTGTGATTTAGTAGTGAGCACAAAGTAACATATATCAAGTAACGATGAAGTCTAACTCTCTTCCTATGCATCGGCATGTCATAAAAGAACAATTCATGCACATCAAGTAAAGGTCAATGCATAGTATAAACAGTTTCTTGCAATTTTATTGTACTAGAAACATAGAGAGGCGGAGATGTAGTTCCTCTCTCATAATAATTGCAAGTAGGAGCAGCAAGCACATGCATATTATATTTATCAAAATTATCATGTGTAGTGGTAAAAAGCAACCCATAAATATAATCCTTAATAAGCGCAAACTTCTCTGATATAGTGTGGTTGGGAGAATTCAAAAAGATAATAGGACTATCATGCGTGGGTGCAATAGGAACAATTTCATTCCTAACATAAGGAACTATAGAAAATTCATCTCTATAAGCATAATTCATATTGGCATCATGGCCACAAGCATAGAAAGCATCAATTTCATGAAAAAGGGATATTTAACGAATCCAAGGGATCATAGCAATTATCATAGCAATCATCCTTCTGTAAGCATGAAGGGAAATTAAACAATGTATGAGTTGAAGAGTTACTCTCATTAGAAGGTGGGCACAGGTGATCAATCCGCTCTTCCTCCCTTTGTTCTTCGCTCTCCTCCTCATCTTTTTCATCCAATGAGCTCACAGTGTCATCAATTTCTTCTTCCATAGATTCCTTCAAAATATTAGTCTCTTCTTGGACAACGGAGACTTTCTCAATAAACTCATTAATATTGGCATTATATTCATAATTCTCATAGCAATATTTAAGTATAGCATAATTTTCAGGTATGCAAAACAGCATCATCAAGATTTTCACACTTTTCAAACAAATATTCAATTTCATAAGAACCCTTAAAAGCAACGAATTCTTCTATTCGTTCCACATCATAGTAATCATATATACCATTAGCATAATAAGTCAAGGTTTCACTATCATTAAATCTAGATGAAAAGGGAAGGTGTGGGGCCTTCATCCTAGAGCAACAAGTATAATCATATCTCAAGCATAAATTCCAAGCATACCAATGAAACTTATGAATTTGATCCCATAAGAGTTTCCCATTGTCGGTGTCAAAACCGGCAGATCTCGGGTAGGGGGTCCCGAACTGTGCGTCTAAGGATCGAAGGTAACAGGAGGCAGGGGACACAATGTTTACCAAGGTTCGGGCCCTCTTGATGGAGGTAAAACCCTATGTCCTGCTTGATTGACTTCGATGAGTATAGGGGTTACAAGAGTTGATCTACCTCGAGATTGTAATGGCTAAACCCTAGATGTCTAGCCTATATGAATATGATTGCCTCTATGGCCTAAACCCTCTAGCTTATATAGGCACCGGAGGGGGCTAGGGTCGTACATAGTTGGTTTACAGAGAAAGGAATCTCCGTATCCGAATGCCAAGCTTGTCTTCCACGCCAAGGAGAGTCCCATCCGGACACGGGGGAAAGCCCTCGATCTTGTATCTTCACGGCCCATCAGTCCGGCCCACATTACATAGCCCAGACGCCCGAGGATACCCTAGTCCAGGACTCCCTCAGTAGCCCCTGAACCAGGCTTCAATGACAACATGTCCGGCGCGCAAATTGTCTTCAGCATTGCAAGGCGGGTTCCTTCTCCGAATATACCAAAAAAGAACTGTATTCGACTCCTCAACAATGACATAGTATCCGGCTTTTATATCTTTGGCTCTGTAGGTGGGCCCTCCATGATACTCCGGACAGCTTCGGCTTCACATTAAAACATAGTATCCTTCGGCTTCTACGCCTCCATTGCCTCGGCTTCTGCGTGTTAGATGAATACAAAGGGTCCAAGTGTTTTTATAGATAATTGTTGGGGAACGTAGTAATTTCAAAAAAATTCCTATGCACACGCAAGATCATGGTGATGCACAGCAACGAGAGGGGAGAGTGTCGTCCACGTACCCTCATAGACCGTAAGTGGAAGCGTTATGAGAACGCGGTTGATGTAGTCGTACGTCTTCACGATCCGACCGATCCAAGTACCGAACGTACGGCACCTCCGAATTCAGCACACGTTCAGCTCGGTGACGTCCCACGAACTCCGATCCAGTAGAGCTTCGAGGGAGAGTTCCGTCAGCATGACGGCGTGATGATGGTGATGATGATGCCACCGACGCAGTGCTTCGCCTAAGCACCGCTACGATATGACCGAGGTGGATTATGGTGGAGGGGGGCACCGCACACGGCTAAAAGATCAACTGATCAACGTGTGTGTCTATGGGGTGCCCCCCTCCCTCGTATATAAAGGAGTGGAGGAGGGGGAGAGGCCGGCCCTCCTAGGCGCGCCCCAAGGGGAGTCATACTCCCACCGAGAGTAGGACTCGAACCCTTCCAAGAGTAGGAGTAGGAGAGAAGGAAGGAGGAGAGATGGGGAAGGAAAGGGGGGCGCCCCCCTCCTTGTCCAATTCAGACTAGAGGGAGAGGGGGAGTGCGGCCTACCCTGGCCGCCCCTCCTCTTATCCACTAAGGCCCAACAGGCCCATTACACTCCCCAGGGGGTGCCGGTAACCCCCCGGTACTCCGGTATTTGTCTGAACTTGCTCGGAACACTTCCAAAGTCCAAACATAGTCATCCAATATATCGATATTTATGTCTCAACCATTTCGAGACTCCTTGTCATGTCCGTGATCATATCCGGGACTCCGAACTACCTTCGGTACATCAAAACACATAAAATCATAATATTGATCGTCACCGAACGTTAAGCGTGCGGACCCTATAGGTTCGAGAACTATGTAGACATGACCGAGACTCATCTCCGGTCAATAACCAATAGCGGAACCTAGATGCTCATATTGGCTCCTACATATTCTACGAAGATCTTTATCGGTCAAACCGCATAACAACATATGTTGTTCCCTTTGTCATCGGTATGTTACTTGCCCGAGATTCGATCGTGGGTATCTCAATACCTAGTTCAATCTCGTTACCGGCAAGTCTCTTTACTCATTATGTAATGCTACATCCCGTAACTAACTCATTAGTTACATTGCTTGCAAGGCTTATTGTGATGTGAATTACCGAGAGGGCCTAGAGATACCTCTCCGACAATCGGAATGACAAATCCTAATCTCGATCTATGCCAACTCAACAAGTACCATCGGAGACACCTCTAGAGCACCTTTATAATCACCCAGTTACGTTGTGACGTTTGGTAGCACAGAAAGTGTTCCTCCAGAACTCGGGAGTTGCATAATCTCATAGCCATAGGAACATGTATAAGTCATGAAGAAAGCAATAGCAACAAACTGAACGATCATCGTGCTAAGCTAACGGATGGGTCAAGTCAATCACATCATCCTATAGTGATGTGATCCTGTTAATCAAATGACAACTCATGTTTATGGTTAGGAAACATAACCATCATTGATTCAACGAGATAGTCAAGTAGAGGCAAACTAGTGACACTTTGTTTGTCTTTGTATTCACACATGTACTAAGTTTCCGGTCAATACAATTCTAGCATGAATAATAAACATTTATCATGATATAAGGAAATATAAATAACAACTTTATTATTGCCTCTAGGGCATATTTCCTTCAATAACACCCTGACGGCGCATGGAAGGCATCTATTTAAGGAGATGGCATCTCAGATGCCATTCTCAACCAAGCGAAAAAATCCTTGGAGCTAGCCACAAAGGACCACGCAAACATGGCTAGCGCCCCAGTTCTTTCTCATGCCCTCACGTCCCCCAGAAATGCGATTGGGAGAGTTGCTCGGTCTCCCACACCCAGCTGACCAAGCTCCAGGTTCAGGGATATCTTCCTCCCGCGGACCTGGTTCCTGTCCGGGGCAGGATTAACTTCCATAAATGGCGAAGCCCTGGTGGAAAATTTTCCCAATCCCTCAGAAGGGGAGCGAGTGTGCTCCGTTTCCTTCCTTTTAAGAGGCGTTAGATTTCCAATCCACCCTTTCCTCCAAGGTCTCCTGAAGTACTACGGCCTCCAGCTGCACAATCTCATGTCGGGCTCCATTCTGCACATCGCGGGCTTCGTGGCTCTTTGCGGGCTGTTCTTAGGCTGCGAGGCCCATTTTGAGTTATGGAGGAAACTTTTCTGCCTTGTCCCTCGCTCCCAAAAGGGATCTATATTCGAGGTGGGCGGTGCCGAAGTATGGTGTATAACCATAACAGGATACCTATGCGGCACTCCGAAGAAGGCATCCGAAGAGTGGCCCTGATACGTCCATTTTGCATCATGCTTTTATATCGATATTTATTGTATTATGGTCTGTTATTTCACTTTGTGTCACAATACTTATGGCTATTCTCTCTTATTTTAAAAGGTTTACATAAGGAGGGAGAATGCCGGCAGCTGGAATTCTGGGATGGAAAAGGAGCAAATATTAGAGACCTATTCTGCGCAACTCCAAAAGTCCTGAAACTCCACGGGACGTCTTAAAATAAATAAAGAAAAATCCTCGCCAAAGATGAAGGCCAGGGGGCCCACACCCTTCTCACGAGGGTGGGGGGCGCCCCCCTAGGGCGCGCCCCCCTACCTCGTGGGCCCCCTGGTGGCTCTCCGACGTCCATCTTCTCCTATATGAGGTCTTTCGATGAGAAAAAAATAAGGAGGAACTTTTCGGGACGAGACTCCGCCGCCACGAGGCGGAACCTTGGCGGATCCAATCTAGAGCTCCGGCAGAGCTGTTCTGCCGGGGAAACTTCCCTCCCGGAAGGGGGAAATCATCACCATCATCATCACCAACGCTCCTCTCATCGGGAGAGGGCAATCTCCATCAACATCTTCACCAGCACCATCTCATCTCCAAACCCTAGTTCATCTCTTGTATCCAATTCTTGTCTCAAAGTCCGGGATTGGTGCTAGTAGGTTGCTAGTAGTGTTGATTACTCCTTGTAGTTGATGCTAGTTGGTTTATTTGGTGGAAGATCATATGTTCAGATCCTATATGCATATTATTACCCCTCTGATTATGAACATGAATATGCTTTGTAAGTAATTACGTTTGTTCCTGAGGACAAGGGAGAATTCTTGCTATGAGTAGTCATGTGAATTTGGTATTCGTTTGATATTTTGATAAGATGTGTGTTGTCTAGCCTCTAGTGCTGTTATGTGAACGTCGACTACATAACACTTCACCATTATTTGGGCCTAGAGGAAGGCATTGGGAAGTAATAAGTAGATGATGGGTTGCTAGAGTGACAAAAGCTTAAACCCTAGTTTATGCGTTGCTTCGTAAGGGGCTAATTTGGATCTACATGTTTCATGCTATGGTTAGGTTTACCTTAATACTTTTGTTGTAGTTGCGGATGCTTGCAATAGAGGTTAATCATAAGTGGGATGCTTGTTCAAGTAAGAATAGCACCCAAGCACCGGCCCACCCACATATCAAATTATCAAAGTATCGAACGTGAATCATATGAACGTGATGAAAACTAGCTTGACGATATTCCCATGTGTCCTCGGGAGCGCTTTTCCTACTATAAGAGTTTGTTCCGGCTTGTCCTTTGCTACAAAAAGGATTGGGCCACCTTGCTGCACTTTATTCACTTTTGTTACTTGTTGCTCGTTACAATTTATCTTATCACAAAACTATTTGTTACCACTTATTTCAGTACTTGCAGAGAATACCTTGCTGAAAACCGCTTATCATTTCCTTCTGCTCCTCGTTGGGTTCGACACTCTTACTTATCGAAAGGACTACGATAGATCCCCTATACTTGTGGGTCATCAAGACTCTTTTCTGGCACCGTTGCCGGGGAGTGTAGCACCTTTGGTAGGTGGAATTTGGTAAGGAAAAATTTATATAGTGTGCTGAAATTTACTGTCACTTGTTACTATGGAAAGTAATTCTCCGAGGGGCTTGTTCGGGGTATCTTCACCCCGTCCAGTAGAGCAAAGAGTTGCTCCTCCACCTACTGAACCTATTGAAAATGAAACTTCTTTTGAATTTCCTTCGGCTATGATGGAAAAACTCCTAGCTAACCCTTTTACAAGAGATGGAACAAAGCATCCTGATGAGCACTTAATATATGTGGATGAAGTTTGTGGATTATTTAAGCTTGCAGGTATACCTGATGATGTTGCTAAGAAGAAGGTTTTCCCTTTATCTTTGAAGGGAGACGCATTGATATGGTATAGGCTATGTGATGATATGAGATCATGGGACTATAAAAGATTGAAGTTGGAATTCCATCAAAAGTATTACCCTATGCATCTTGTTCATCATGATCGCAATTATATATATAATTTCTGGCCTCGCGAAGGAGAAAGCATCGCTCAAACTTGGGGGAGGCTTAAATCAATGTTATATTCATGCCCCAATCATGAGCTCCCAAGAGAAATAATTATGTAAAGTTTTTATGCTCGGCTTCCTGAAAACAATCGCACCATGCTCAATACTTCTTGTGCTGGCTCTTTTATGATGAAACTATTGAATTCAGATGGAATTTATTGGATAGAATTAAACGCAACTCTGAAGATTGGGACCTCGACGAAGGTAAAGAGTCAGGTATGACACCTAAGTTTGATTGTGTTAAATCTTTTATGGATACCGATATTTTCCATAAGATTAGCATTAAATATGGACTTGACTCTGAGATAGTAGCTTCTTTTTGTGAATCTTTTGCTACTTATGTTGATCTCCCTAAGGAGAAGTGGTTTAAATATCATCCTCCTATAGAAGTAAAAGTAGCTGCACCTATTAAAGTTGAAGAAAAGACTGTCACTTATAATGATCCTATTGTTCCTACTTCCTATGTTGAGAAACCACCTTTCCCTGTTAGAGTAAAGGATCATGCTAAAGCTTCAACTATTGTTCGTAAAAGCAATATTAGAACTTATACACCTCCTGAGCAAGTTAAAGTAGAACCTAAAATTGCTATTGTTAAAGATCTCTTATCTGATAATATTGATGGGCATGTTATTCAGTTCGAAGGTGAAACTGCTACAATTGCTAAACCTTGTGATAAAGATAAAGATAGACATGTGGTAGGCGTGCCTGTTATTTCTGTTAAAATAGGAGATCATTGTTATCATGGCTTATGTGATATGGGTGCCAGTGCTAGTGTTATACCTCATGACTTATACAAAGAAATTATGCATGATATTGCACCTATTGAGTTAGAATATATTGATGTCACAATTAAACTTGCTAATAGAGATACTATTTCACCAACTGGAATTGTTAGAGATGTTGAAGTCTTGTGTGGGAAAACTAAATATCCTGCTGATTTTCTTGTTCTTACTTCTCCGCAAGATAGCTTTTGTCCCATTATATTTGGTAGACCCTTCTTGAATACTGTTAATGCTAAGATAGACTGTGAGAAGAATGTTGTTACAATTGGCTTGGATGATATGGTTCATGAGTTTAATTTCTCTAAATTTAGTAAACAACATCATGAGGAAGAATTACCTAGTAAGGATGAAATTATTGGTCTTGCTTCTATTGCCGTACCTCCTAGTGATCCTTTAGAACACTATTTGCTAGACCATGAAAATAATATGTTCATGAATGAAAGAAGGGAAATAGACGAAGTATTCTTTAAACAGGAACCTATTCTGCATCACAATTTGCCTGTTTAAATTTTAGGGGATCCTCCTCCACCCAAGGGTGATCCCGTGTTTGAACTTAAACCTCTGCCTGATAATCTTAAATATGCTTATCTTGATGAAAAGAAGATATATCTTGTTATTATTAGTGCTAACCTTTCAGAGCATGAAGAAGAAAGATTATTGAAAACTCTGAAGAAGCACCGTGCTGCTATTGGATATACTCTTGACGATCTTAAGGGCATTAGTCCCACTCTATGTCAACATAAAATAAATTTGGAAGCAAATGCCAAACCAGTTCGTGATCCTCAATGACGTCTGAATCCTAAAATGAAAGAAGTGGTAAGAAAAGAAATACTAAAGCTTCTGGAGGCGGGTATAATCTATCTCGTTGTTAATAGTGAGTGGGTAAGTCCTGTCCATTGTGTCCCTAAGAAGGGAGGTATTACGGTTGTTCCTAATGATAAAGATGAATTGATTCCACAAAGAATTATCACAGGTTATAGGATGGTAATTGATTTCCGCAAATTAAATAAAGCTACTAAGAAAGATCATTACCCCTTACCTTTTATTTATCAAATGCTAGAAAGATTATGCAAACATACACACTATTTCTTTCTAGATGGTTATTCTGGTTTCTCTCAAATACCTGTGTCGGCTAGAGATCAATCAAAGACTACTTTTACATGCCCTTTTGGTACTTTTGCTTATAGATGTATGCCTTTTGGTTTATGTAATGCACCTGGTACCTTTCAAAGATGCATGATGGCTATATTCTTTGACTTTTGTGAAAAGATTTGTGAGGTTTTCATGGACGATTTTCTCGTCTATGGTTCCTCTTTTGATGATTGCTTGAGCAATCTTGATAGAGTTTTGCAGAGATGTGAAGAAACTAATCTTGTCTTGAATTGGGAAAAGTGCCACTTTATGGTTAATGAAGGTATTGTCTTGGGGCACAAAGTTTCTGAAAGAGGTATTGAAGTTGATAAAGCCAACGTTGATGCTATTGAAAAGATGCCATGTCCCAAGGACATCAAAGGTATAAGAAGTTTCCTTGGTCACGCTGGATTTTATAGGAGGTTCATTAAGGACTTCTCAAAAATTTCTCGGCCTCTGACTAATTTATTGCAAAAAGATATACCATTTGTCTTTGATGATGATTGTGTAGAAGCATTTGAAATACTTAGGAAAGCATTAGTATATGCACCTGTTGTTCAGCCACCTGATTGGAATTTACCCTTTGAAATTATGTGTGATGCTAGTGATTATGCTGTAGGTGTTGTTCTAGGGCAAAGAGTTGATAAGAAATTAAATGTTATTCATTATGCTAGTAAGATTCTAGACAATGCTCAAAGAAATTATGCTACTACTGAAAAAGAGCTTTTAGCAGTTGTATTTGCTTGTGATAAGTTTAGACCTTATATTGTTGATTCTAAAGTAACTATTCACACTGATCATGCTGCTATTAAATACCTTATGGAAAAGAAAGATGCTAAAACTAGACTTATTAGATGGGTTCTCTTGCTACAAGAATTTGATTTGCATATTGTTGATAGAAAGGGAGCTGAGAACCCCATTGCAGACAACTTGTCTAGGTTAGAGAATGTTCTTGATGACCCACTACCTATTAATGATGACTTTCCTGATGAACAATTAAATGTTATAAGTACTTCTCGTAGTACTCCCTGGTATGCTGATTATGCTAATTATATTGTTGCTAAGTTTATACCACCTAGCTTCACATACGAGCAAAAGAAAAGGTTTTTCTATGACTTGAGACATTCTTTTGGGATGACCCACATCTTTATAAAGAAGGAGTAGATGGTGTTATTAGACGTTGTGTACCTGAGCATGAACAGGAACAGATCCTACGCAAGTGCCACTCCGAGTCTTATGGAGGACACCACGTTGGAGATAGAACTGCACATAAGGTATTGCAATCTGGTTTTTATTGGCCTACTCTCTTCAAGGATGCCCGTAAGTTTTTCTTGTCTTGTGATGAATGTCAAAGAATTGGCAATATTAGTAGATGTCAAGAAATGCCTATGAATTATTCTCTTGTTATTGAACTGTTTGATGTTTGGGGCTTTGATTATATGGGACCTTTTCCTGCCTCTAATGGATACACACATATTCTAGTTGTTGTTGATTACGTTACTAAGTGGGTAGAAGCTATTCCAACTAGTAGTGCTGATCATAACACTTCTATTAAAATGCTTAAGGAAGTTATTTTTCTGAGGTTTGGAGTCCCTAGATATTTAATGACTGATGGTGGTTCACACTTTATTCATGGTGCTTTCCGTAAAATGCTTGCTAAATATGATGTTAATCATAGAATTGCATCTCCTTATCACCCACAGTCTAGTGGTCAAGTAGAGTTGAGAAATAGAGAGCTCAAATTAATTTTGCAAAAGACTGTTAATAGGTCTAGAAAGAATTGGTCTAAGAAACTTGATGATGCATTATGGGCATATAGAACTGCATACAAAAATCCTATGGGTATGTCTCCGTATAAAATGGTTTATGGAAAAGCATGTCACTTACCCCTCGAACTTGAACATAAGGCATATTGGGCTATTAAAGAACTCAACTATGATTTTAAGCTTGCCGGTGAGAAGAGGTTATTTGATATTAGCTCACTTGATGAATGGAGAACCCAGGCTTATGAAAATGCCAAGTTGTTTAAAGAAAAAGTTAAAAGATGGCATGACAAAAGGATACAAAAGCGTGAGTTTAATGTAGGTGATTATGTATTGCTATACAACTCTCATTTAAGATTTTTTGCAGGAAAACTTCTCTCTAAATGGGAAGGCCCATGCGTTATCGAGGAGGTCTATCGTTCCGGTGCCATAAAAATCAACAACTTCGAGGGCACAAATCCGAAGGTGGTAAACGGTCAAAGAATTAAACATTATAATTCAGGTAATCCCATAAATGTTGAAACCAATATTATTGAAACCGTAACCCCGGAGGAATACATAAGGGACACTTTCCGGAACATTTCAGACTCTGAAAAGGAATAGGTATGTGGTACGGTAAGTAAACCGACTCCAAAACAATTTTTAAGGCAATATTTCTCCGTTTTGGAATATTTAGAAAAATAGAAAAATAAGTAGCAGTCCAGGAAGTACATGAGGGCCCCACAAGGGTGGTGGGCGCGCCCTACCCCCCTAGGTGCACCCCTCTACCTCGTGAGCACCTCGTGTGCCTTCTGGACTCTGTTTTCTTGCACGTTACGTATTTTAGTCAGTAAAAATTCATTATATAACCTCCCGAAGGTTTTGACTCCCGTATCACGCAAACCTCCTATGTTCTTGTTTTGGGCTATTTTCTGTCAGGGTTTCCCGGGCTAGGCATCATGTCGTCTCCCTCCTCTAACAATGGTGACAACGATGCTTGGCTAATGAAGATAGATCTGAAGAGGGAAGAACCCATGAGGGTCAACAAGGATGAAAGGATCAAGAAGGCCACGGAGGATCAAGCTCCGACAGCAAAAGACATCCTTCAACTTGATCATAACCTTCTTACCCCAACCGAAATCGTAGCTTTCAAGATGATTGAGTTAGCTCGTATACAAAACAAGTATCTCACACGAGAAAGTATTTTGTTGAAGGAGCATATTGTCGCACTCAAGGGCATTATTCACAAGCTGGAGGACCTCTTACGCTCGATGTGTGATTATCCGTCACCACCACCTTCTTCACCAACCAAGGAGATATAATCACATGGGTATGGGCACTCCCCTTGGCAACTGCCAAGCTTGGGGGAGGTGCCCTGGTATCGTATCATCATCACAACTCCTATCTTTACTGTTTTTCTTAGTTCGATCCTATTAGTAGTATCTTGATCTAGTAGAATAAAAGTTTATGGCATGATCTAGTTTTGAGTTTTGCTTTATGATCTCTCTATGTAATTGAGTCCGTGAATTATATATAATAAAGATTAGTGTTGAGTCAAGGGCTTGATTATTTTTCCATGATCTTGGGTGAATAAAAGAAAGAAGAAACGAATAAAAAGAAACAAAAAGTTCATATTGATCTTATTGAGAGTAATGACTTCACATAGAAAGAGTATGATGATTAAAAGTTGTTGGGAGTTGGCAGACATAGCTTTGGTCATTCTTGCAATTAATAGGAAGTAATAAGGAATGAGAGGTTTTGACATATAGATATATTATCATTGACATCTTTTATGATTGAGAGCACTCATTAAAATATGACATGCTAAAGAGTTGATGTTGGACAAGGAAGACAACGTAATGAGTTATGTCTTTCTTATATCTGAGATAAAGTATGTTGTCATGGTTCCTCTAACTTGTTGAGCTTACCTTTCCCCCTCATGCTAGCCAAATTCTCAGCACCAAGTAGAAATACTACTTGTGCTTCCAAATACCCTTAAACCAGTTTTGCCATGAGAGTCCACCATATCTACCTATGGATTGAGTAAGATCCTTCAAGTAAGTTGTCATTGGTGCAAAGCAATAAAAATTGCTCTAAATATGTATGATTGATTGGTGTGGGAGAAATAAGCTTTATACGTGCTTGTGATGTGGAAGTAATAAAAGCGACGGACTGCATAATAAAGGTTCATATCACAAGGGGTAATATAAAGTGACGTTCTTTCGCATTGAGATTTTATGCATCCAACCATAAAAGCGCATGGCAACCTCTATGTCCCTCTGCGAAGGGCCTATCTTTTATTATTATCCTCTACCTTATGCAAGAGTCACGGTGATCTTCACCTTTTCTTTTTCATTTTATCCTTTGGCAAGCTCAGCATGTTGGAAAGAACATGATATATATATATATATATATATATATATATATATATATATCTAATTGGATGTAGGGGAGCATGAACCATTATTGTTGACATTACCCTTGAGGTAAAAGGTTGTGGGGCAAAACTATAAGCCCCTATATTTCTCTGTGTCCGATTAAAACTCCGTAACCACAAGTATTGCGTGAGTGTTAGCAATTATGAAGGACTAAATGGTAGTTGAGTATGTGGACTTGCTTTTTAGCTCTGACATAGACTCTTTCCGATGTTATGATAAATTGCAATTGCTTCAATGACTGAGATTATAGTTTGTCGGAGCCCAATAAGGTTTATGATTTATACTTTTGCATTGTGAATAGATCATCACTTGAACATAAGTAATCATATGACAAAAGTTATGTATGTTGTTGTTATGAGAATAATCATGATGCCTTCATGTCCGTATTTTATTTTTATCGATGCCTCTACCTCTAAACATGAGGACATATTTATTGTTATCGGCTTTTCGCTTGAGGACAAGCGAGGTCTAAGCTTGGGGGAGTTGATACGTCCATTTTGCATCATGCTTTTATATCGATATTTATTGTATTATGGGCTGTTATTTCACTTTATGTCACAATACTTATGGCTATTCTCTCTTATTTTACAAGGTTTACATAAGGACGGAGAATGCCGGCAGCTGGAATTCTGGGATGGAAAAGCAGCAAATATTAGAGACCTATTCTGTGCAACTCCAAAAGTCCTGAAACTCCACGGACCGTCTTAAAATAAATAAAGAAAAATCCTCGCCAAAGATGAAGACCAGGGGGCCCACACCCTTCTCACGAGGGTGGGGGCGCGCCCCCTACCTCGTGGGCCCCCTGGTGGCTCTCCGACGTCCATCTTCTCCTATATGAGGTCTTTCGATGAGAAAAAAATAAGAAGGAACTTTTCGGGACGAGACTCTGCCGCCACGAGGCGGAACCTTGGCGGATCCAATCTAGAGCTCCGGCAGAGCTGTTCTGCCGGGGAAACTTCCCTCCCGGAGGGGGAAATCATCACCATCATCATCACCAACGCTCCTCTCATCGGGAGAGGGCAATCTCCATCAACATCTTCACCAGCACCATCTCATCTCCAAACCCTAGTTCATCTCTTGTATCCAATTCTTGTCTCAAAGTCCGGGATTGGTGCTAGTAGGTTGCTAGTAGTGTTGATTACTACTTGTAGTTGATGCTAGTTGGTTTATTTGGTGGAAGATCATATGTTCAGATCCTATATGCATATTATTACCCCTCTGATTATGAACATGAATATGCTTTGTGAGTAATTACGTTTGTTCCCGAGGACAAGGGAGAAGTCTTGCTATGAGTAGTCATGTGAATTTGGTATTCGTTTGATAGTTTGATAAGATGTATGTTGTCTAGCCTCTAGTGGTGTTATGTGAACGTCGACTACATAACACTTCACCATTATTTGGGCCTAGAGGAAGGCATTGGGAAGTAATAAGTAGATGATGGGTTGCTAGAGTGACAGAAGCTTAAACCCTAGTTTACGTGTTGCTTCGTAAGGGGCTGATTTGGATCTACATGTTTCATGCTATGGTTAGGTTTACCTTAATACTTTTGTTGTAGTTGCGGATGCTTGCAATAGAGGTTAATCATAAGTGGGATGCTTGTTCAAGTAAGAACAGCACCCAAGCACCGGTCCACCCACATATCAAATTATCAAAGTATTGAATGCGAATCATATGAACGTGATGAAAACTAGCTTGACGATATTCCCATGTGTCCTCGGGAGCGCTTTTCCTATTATAAGAGTTTGTTCCGGCTTGTCCTTTGCTACAAAAAGGATTGGGCCACCTTGGTGCACTTTATTTACTTTTGTTACTTGTTGGTCGTTACAATTTATCTTATCACAAAACTATCTGTTACCACTTATTTCAGTACTTGCAGAGAATACCTTGCTGAAAACCGCTTATCATTTCCTTCTGCTCCTCGTTGGGTTCGACACTCTTACTTATCGAAAGGACTACGATAGATCCCCTATACTTGTGGGTCATCAGGCCCTCAGAGTGGTTTTATATCGAACACGTAGTCCTTCCAGACCCAATCCGGCGGGGCCTACCCGAATTCTACAATGCTCCGTTAAAGAAACGCCACAGCTGGCATCCCCGAAGGCTCGAAGAGGAGGACAGTGCTGAGATTAAGAAGTTAATGAGCAGGACAAAGATGCTCGCCCAATCCGTACTATCCATAGTTGAGGTAATGGCGATTTCAATAACGTGGGGTGTTCAGCCACTCCAATCCAGAGGACTCCCCATGTGGCACTACAATGGGGAGGACGACACATCACGCTGCGGGCGCAAGGGTCCGGACAACTTTGCCGCCTTGGCCGCCATGTTGACTGATCTTTATAAAGGGAAGAAAGAAGATTTTACTCGCCGCTGGTAAGCGTATATTAGACTATGGCGAGTAAAATCTTCTTTCTCCCCTTTATAAAGATCAGTCAACATGGCGGCCAAGGCGGCAAATTTTATTCAAGGGAGTTCGTGAATTTATTCAAGGGAGCTCATCGCCGCTTTGGACTATGGAAGATATCAGCATGCCGAGAAGGCGCACGAGAGGCGTGGGCCATGGTGAAAACACGGTACACCGGACTTGATCCGAATCATATGGCCTGGGTCGGGCCTCGGGGATCAGATGGACAGGAAATTCCTGTTAGCTTAGTATATGACCAAGTAAGCTAGCCGCAAGTTTTCACAACAGGATTGTAAGCTAGACAACTTATTAGATGGTCTAGAGGAAGAGGAAGTTTTCGAGTCGAAGTAGTAATGTACTTTTATCGACAAACGTATCTCCAGCCGAATTATAAAATGATTGTCATGGCAGACCTTCCGCTTTAACCTCTGAAATCCAAAGTTTGGAGTGTTTCCGAATACTATACCGATGGTAAACACCGAAGTATGTTCGGAAACTAGGCAGTCTGGTCATGGTTGCTTGAACAGACAAGTTGTATTCTGGGAGTTATAGTTCTGTTAAGGGTTCCTCTCCCTGGGCCAGCATGCGTTGTTGTGCATGCCTGAGTTGTGACGCTAAAAATCACAGTACACGTTGTATTTTGGGGGCTTGTATCGCAACGAGTGTAGTTCATATTTTGTCCAGCATCCTATTATTCCCTTAAGAACGCTAGCTTTCAGCTTCACCCATCTGAGGTACACGTCCGGATAACCCGACTGTAACAATCATAGAGGTGCTCCCTTTATGCCCTAGCCGAACAAGCGGGAACGTAGGGCATAAGCACAGGATCTAGGCAACCCAGCTTGGCAAAAACTTAAGTCATAAAGGTGCATATAATGGCGGAGAAAAGACATATATGAGAAGACAACGCATATATACGGTGAGCTTGAGGCTTGAAAAATAATAAGCTTCTATGGCTAGAAGCCCCCAGGTATTGGGGGGATGTACATTTAAGGATGTATACCCTTTAAGTGTGCGTTTTATCCGAACACGGGCTAGAAGTCATATAAAAACAGAAATAAGAAAGAGAGAAAAGAGAAAAAAAGGTAACGAACAATGAGTCCGGGCTTAGGCGTAGAATCTTCGGAGTCTGGCAGCATTCCAAGGGTTTGGCTCTAGGCGATTGTCCGATGCATTACCAAGGCGGTAGGCTCCTCCAGTGAGAACTTCATCTATAATGAAGGGACCCTCCCATTTGGGCTTGAGCTTGTCCTTTTTCTTCTCTGGTAGGCGTAGAACGAGTTCACCAATGTTATAAGTCTTGGCCCGCACTACTCTGGTTTGGTATCTTCGACCTTGTTGTTGCTAGAATGCTGAACGAGCTTTTGCAACATCGTGCTCCTCCTCCAGGCCATCTAAATCATCTTGCCAGTCGAGCTCGGCCTCTCTCTCTCTCTCTTCGTACATACGTACTCAAGGTGAGTCGTGAATAATATCACAGGGCAAGACGGCCTCTACGTCGTACACCATAAAGAATGGTGTGTATCCGGACGTGCGATTGGGCGTGGTCCACAGCCCCAAGAGTACAGAGTTGTGCTCCTCAACCCAGTGTTTGTCTGACTCTGTTAAGGATCGCACTAGTCTAGGTTTAATGCCGCTCATTATCAGGCCATTAGCCCGCTCGACTTGACCGTTTGTTTGAGGGTGATAAACAGAGGCATAATCAAGCTTGATGCCCAGATTAGCACACCAAGTTTTTACCTCGTCGGCTGTGAAGTTAGAGCCATTATTGGTAATGATGTTGTGTGGGACACCATAACGGTGTACGACACCAGATATGAAATCTATCACTGGTCCGGCTTCGGCCGTTTTAACTGGTTTGGCCTCTATCCACTTAGTGAATTTATCCACCATGACCAGTAGGTATTTTTTCTTATGGCTTCCCCCTTTAAGGGGTCCGACCATGTCAAGCCCCCAGACCGCAAAAGGCCAAGTAATGGGGATTGTTTGTAGGGTGGTAGGCGGCATATGGCTTTGATTGGTGAAAAGCTAACATCCTACACAATGTTGGATGAGGTCTTGTGCATCTGCTCGGGCCGTAGGCCAGAAAAAACCGGTACTGGAGGCCTTACTTACAAGGGCTCGAGCTGCAGCATGATGACCGCCAAGACCAGCATGAATTTTGGCCAAAAGTTTCCGCCCCTCTTCTTCGGAGATACATCTTTGAAGGACTCCGGTAGTACTTTTCTTGTAGAGCTCACCTTCATGAACCTTGTAGGCTTTCGAGCGTCGAACGATAGATCGAGCCCCATTCTGGTCCTCAGGGAGCTCTCGCCTATTAAGGTAGGCTAGGAAGGGTTCGGTCCATGGGGCGATCACTGCCATGATTACATGGGCCGACTGTGTTATTTCGGTGGACGAGCCCCCGATGATATCGGAATTGTGTTCGGAATCTGGGGGTATGGTCGGCTCCAGACTGGTGTTGCTGCTCTCGTCCTGCCATACCACGGATGGCTTGAAGAGCCTCTCCACAAAGTTATTGGGTGGTTGGGGTCGCGCTTAGTGCCCATGCGAGCAAGGGTGTCCGCTGCTTGATTACCCTCTCGGGCCACGTGATGAAACTCGAGCCCCTCAAACTGAGCTGATATTTTAAGTACGGCGTTGCGGTAAGCCGCCATCTTCGGATCTTTGGCATCAAATTCTCCCTTTATTTGGGATATTGCAAGGTTTGAATCCCCTCGCACCTCGAGGCATTGTATGCCCATAGAGACGGCCATCCGAAGACCATGCAATAAGGCCTCATATTCGGCCGCGTTATTAGAGTCTGTATACAGTATTTGGAGCACATAACGGACTGTGTCTCCTGTGGGGGATGTCAGGACGACACCAGCCCCCAGTCCGACTAGCATTTTAGAGCCGTCGAAGTGCATCACCCAGTTGGAATATGTGCCATACTCTTTAGGGAGTTCGGCCTTTGTCCATTCGGCGACGAAGTCAGCCAACACCTGAGATTTAATGGCTCGGCATGGCTTATATGTTATTTCAAACGGTAAGAACTCTGTCGGTGTCAAAACCGGCAGATCTCGGGTAGGGGGTCCCGAACTGTGCGTCTAAGGCGGATGGTAACAGGAGGCGGGGGACACGATTTTTACCCAGGTTCGGGCCCTCCTTGATGGAGGTAATACCCCACGTCCTCCTTGATTGATCTTGATGATATGAGTATTACAAGAGTTGATCTACCACGAGATTGTAGAGGCTAAACCCTAGAAGCTAGCCTATGGTATGATTGTTGTTGTCCTACGGACTAAACCCTCTGGTTTATATAGACACCGGAGGGGGCTAGGGTTACACAGAGTCGGTTACAACGGAGGAGATCTACATATCCATATTGCCAAGCTTGCCTTCCACGTCAAGGAGAGTCCTATCTAGACACAAGACGAAGTATTCAATCTTGTATCTTCATAATCCAATAGTCCGGCGAAAGAATATAGTCCGGCTGTCCGGAGACCCCCTAATCCAGGACTCCCTCAGTAGCCCCCAACCGGGCTTCAATGACGATGAGTCCGGCGTGCAGATTTGTCTTTGGCATTGCAAGGCGGGTTCTTCTCCAAATTCTGAATATCTGCTGAGTAGTGTCCGGCTCCCCATAAATGTTGCTCTTCTTGGCTTCCATGCCCAATAAGGGCTATCTTCCATGTGTCGAGCGAATGCGAGGAGCCAGGGCATTTTTACATTCGCCACCCTAGCCATATAAGTAAACTGTCTATTAAAGAGACGGGGATTCTTAGATCCATACCACACCATCCTCCCAAGGCGAGTATCCATCGGAGTGCGCTCGGAAAAATCCATTCCAACATGGCCGGCCATCGCAGCTCCTCCTCCCGCTCCCGTAGCCCTAAGCCCGGTGACTGGGAGAAGTGTTCCGTCCTGCATAGCCAATTAGTAGAGTTACAAACCCAGGGGTTTCTCCCTCCAGCGTATATGGTCCCCGTTCGAGCCGGGCTCGCCACCTATAATGGCAGGGAGCAAGCGGAGAGCTTCCCCAATCCCTCCAAGGGGGAGCGGGTATGCCTTGTCCCTTATTTACTAAGGGGACTTGGATTTCCGATCCATCCGTTCCTCCGCGGGCTCTTGGAGTCTTATGGCCTCCAGTTGCATAATTTCACCCCCGCTTCCATATTACACATCGCTGGTTATGTTGCTCTTTGTGAGCTGTTTTTGGGCTGCGAAGCTCATTTCGAGCTATGGAAGAGGCTATTCTGCCTTGTACCCCGCACACAGGAGGGGTCAATATATCAAGTGGGCGGAGCCGAAATATGGCGCATCGCCAGGACCGAATACCTGTCCGGTACCCCGGAGAAGATGTCTGAAGACTGGCCTTTGGAGTGGTTTTACATGGAGGACGTCCCCCTTCCAGATCCTATTCGAATGGGTCTTCCCGAGTTTGACAATGCCCCATTGAAGAAACGCCGAAGCTGGCGCCCACGGAGCCCTCAGGAGGAAGATAATGGAGAAGTCATTTACCTGATGGGTCGGATAAAAGTGCTAGCTCAATCAGGACTAACAATAATTGAGGTTATGTCAATATGTATAATGCGGGGGGTGAATCCACTTCAATATCGAGGGCACCCCATGCGGCGCTTCAACGGGGAAGATGATGCCACCCGCTGCGGGCGTAAGGGATCGGACTCAGTTGCCGCTCTAAAAAAAATTATGTCCGATTTGTTCAAGGGAGAGGAAGAGGAGTTCATCTGTATTAAGCCACGGGATGGATTCTCCATGCACAACCCCCCAAGCTGGGTGAGTTGTCCCTTTTTACTCCCAACCTTCCCGCATTCTTTGTCATAAATACTCACCTTGTCGTTTCATGGCAGGAACTGCGAAAAGCCATAAGGGAGGTCAACAGCCCACCTCCACAACCGGAGGACCCTGACCGGGCCCTCGATCCCGGACTCGAAGAGGATCTAGACATATTTGTGGAGCTGATTGATAGGACATTCTAGCAATTGAGCTGCGATGATGCCATGGTGGCCATCATAGCCGACTATCCTGGGCTACTCCCTGCATCGCATGTAAGAAAAACTGGAGTCCCAACTTCCGAGAAGGATCCCCTTTTATGCACTTCACCTACCATACACATATGGTGTTTTACAGGGAAGGCCCTCGGGATGCCATGCCGAACCCGCAGTGACTCGCCAACAAGGGACACTGAAGCCGGGTAGGCTAAAAAGGAAGGCGGTCAGGACTAATACGCCGGCGCAGAGGTATGATACAGAACCTCGCTCCGTGGTTGTCGTCTTTCTTAAAATATAACGATATCCATGTTTCCTAGTAGGAAAAACGCTCGCCAGACTATATCCGGAGAGGGTGCCGATCACGCCTCCACTAGTCGGGCTCCAGGGCCGGACATAGAGGCGGAAGCTAACACGGGGCGAACGCCGGATGCTCCTCCTACAGAGGATGCGGATAGACTATCTGCTACGAATTCCAAAGTGGAGAGCTCCATGAATCACAGGCATCGCCGGGCCGTACTCTGTGACACTTGTTTCTCCCAAGAGGCGTTCGATGCCTTCAACTTAGGAGACGCGTACATCTGTGATGCTCAAAACGGTCTTGCCAGAGCCACGAACCAGTATGTAAAGGATATACGGGTAAGAAAACCTGAGGATTATATATATCAGTAGCCCTGAGACTTGAAACAGTTGACACAACTGATTTAAAGATCATTATTTGTGCAGGTTCTTACAGAGAAGAATACCCAATTGTCTCAAGAGCTGGAAGAGTGCAAAGCCAAACTACGGGTCGCGGTTGCCGCCTTGAATGATTCTGAGAAGGCCCCCTCTGGTAACACTTGCTTCCATTGCAAAGAATGACAGGTACCAGATAGTATGCGGCAGGCATGCAAATCTAACAATAGATGTTGCAGATGACTCCGGAGTGAATCCGGAGGCCGTGCTGGAGAATGCGCAACGTGCTAATCGACAGCTAAATGCTAGCGAGCACGTTCTTATGCAGGCCGGGCAGGAGAAAAATAATCTCCAGGATGCCAATATCCAGCTGGGCGTGGAACTGAAAGATGTCCGAGCCCAGCTTGCGGACTCCGTGAAGGAGAATAAGCGGCTTCGATGCGGCATTTTCAGTAAGTGCTTGAGCGAACTTTTGAAAGAGTTCGGCGAAGAAGCCGGCTAACAAAGTTATGTCTGCAGGTATGCTGACGGGTCGTCCCGCGGAGGAGATGCCCGGGTCTGCGGGTGATCTTCTACCAGAGCTCTCACAATTGCACGAACAAGTTCGGCAGGTGATGCAGGGTATTGCCCAAGCATTGTGGCCATCCGCCTACCCGCAGTAGGCATGGGGGAGCTTATAGAGAAGCTCAAGGGAGCGCGGTGGCGCTTCCGATTATGGAAGATATCAGTCTGTCGACAAGGTACAAGGGAAGCCTGGGCCATGGTGAAGACGCGATATACCAAAGCTGACCCAAACCACATGGCCGAGGTCAGACCTGTGGGGCCCGATGGGAAAGAGATCCCCGTCACTTTGGTGTATGACCAAGTAGAATTAGCCGCAAAGTATTCCCAACGGGATTGTAGGCTAGACAGCCTGTTGGATGGTATAGAAGAAGAATTTAATCAGTCTTAGTGACTGTGTACTTTAAGTGACATATATAATGTCCCTAGCCGGATTGTAAATCATTTGTCATGGCGGACCGTTTTGCTTCGACCTCTGGACCCGATAGTCCAGAGTGTATCCGAATACCCACTCCATTATGTAAAAACCGAGGTATGCGTGGAAACCAGGCGTAGGGGTCATAAGTTCTTGAACAGACAAGTACCCAACTAGCTATGTTATATTACATGGATAGTAAGAAACATCTTCCAGGGAGAATAGTTTCGTTAAGGGTTCCTTTCCCTGGGTACGCATGCCCTAATGCATGTCCGAACTACGAAAAGAGACACAGACTATAAACATCTGGGGGCATGTATCAAAATAAATAAAAGTCATATTTTGTTCACCGACCGAATATTCCCTTAAGAACGCTAGCTTTCGGCTTCACCCAATCTGAGGTACACATCCGGCTGACCCGGCAGTAACAATCGAAGAGGTTCTCCCCTTATGCCCTAGCCGAATTAACGGGAACGTAGGGCGTAAATACAAGAGCCAGGAAACCCAGCTTGGCCAAAACTTAAGTCATATCGATGCATATGATGGAGAAAAAAGGTACATGCGGAAGAATAACACATGTGTGGGGCATAAAGCCCAGAAAAATAGTTATATTAAGCTTCTGTATAAGAAGCCCCCAGGTATGATGAGCGTGGTTAGCGCGTCAAGATTGTGTAGTCAAGACACAAGTTAGCCTTTTAAGGCCTTGAGGAGAAGAAAAAAGAAGAGAGAAAGAGAGAAAAGACAGATAACGGATATGCAAAAAATTGACGGGGGTAAGGAGACGAACATAGAGTCCGGCACTAGGCGTAGAATCTTCGGAGTCTGGCTGCGTTCCATGGGTTTGGCTCGAGTCGATTGTCCGATGCATCCCACAGACGGTACGCTCCACCGGTCAGAACCTGGTCAATAATGAAGGGACCTTCCCATTTGGGCTTGAGCTTGTTCTTTTTCTTCTCCGGTAGGCGTAGAACTAGTTCGCCAATGTTATAGGTTTTGGCCCGTACTTCTCTGCTTTGATACCTTCGATCCTGTTGCTAATAGAATGCGGAACGGGCTTTTGCCACATCGCGCTCCTCCTCCAGGGCATCCAAACTGTCCTGCCAATCGAGCTTGGCCTCTTTTTCTTCGTACATGCGCACTCGAGGTGTGTCATGAATTATGTCGCAAGGCAGAACCACCTCTGCGTCGTCCACCATAAAAACGGTGTGTATCCGGTAGTGCGATTCGGCATGGTCCGTAGCCCCCATAGTACAGAGTCGAGCTCCTCTACCCAGTGCGTGTTTGATTCCTTTAAGGATCGCACTAGTCTGGGTTTGATGCCACTCATGATAAGACCATTTGCTCGCTCGACTTGACCGTTAGTTTGCGGGTGATAGACAGAAGCATAATCGAGCTTGATGCCCATGTTGCTGCACCAAAGTTTTACCTCGTCGGTTGTAAAGTTCGTGCCATTGTCAGTGATGATGTTGTGTGGGATGCCATAATGGTGTACAACCCCAGATATGAAGTCTATCACCGTTCCGGATTCAGCCGTTTTAACGGGTTTGGCTTCTATCCATTTGGTGAACTTATCCACCATGACCAGTAAGTATTTTTCTTATGGGTTCCCCCTTTGAGGGGTCCGACCATATCAAGCCCCCAGACCGCAAAGGGCCAAGTAATGGGGATTGTTTGGAGAGCGGTAGGTGGCATATGGCTTTGGTTTGCAAAAAGCTAGCAACCGATGCAACGTTGGACCAGATACTGTGCATCTGCTTGGTCCGTCGGCCAATAGAAACCTGTACGGAAGGCCTTGCTTACAAGGGCCGGAGCTGCGGCGTGGTGGCCGCCGAGTCCAGCATGGATTTCTTCCAAAAGCTTCCGCCCTTCCTCTTCAGAGATGCACCTTTGAAGGACTTCGGTTGTGCTTTTCTTATAAAGCTCTCCCTCGTGGACCTTGTAGGCTTTAGATCGCCGCACTATGCAGCGTGCCTCATTTTGGTCCTCGGGTAGTTCTTGCCTGGTTAGGTAGGCTAGGAATGGTTCTGTCCGTGGGGCGATGACGGCCATTATCACGTGGGCTGAAGGTGTTATTTCAATGGCAGAGCCTCCGATTGTGTCAGAGTGTTCGGTATCTGGTGCTGTGGCCGGGTCCGGACTATTGTTACCGGTGTCCCCTTCCCATACCACGGATGGCTTAAACAGCTTTTCCAGGAAGATGTTAGGTGGGACAGGGTCACGCTTAGCGCCGATACGGGCGAGGATATCCACCGCCTGATTGTTTTCCTGAGCCACATGGTGGAATTCAAGCCCCTTGAACCGAGCTGACATTTTGAGGACGGTGTTGCGATATGCCGCCATTTTCGGATCCTTGGCATCGAAGTCTCCATTTATTTGAGATATTGCGAGGTTCGAGTCCCCACGCACCTCCAGGCGTTGAATGCCCATGGAAACTGCCATCCGGAGACCATGTAATAGGGCCTCGTATTCGGCTGCGTTGTTGGAGTCTGTGTATAGTATTTGGAGTACATATTGGACTGTATCTCCGGTGGGGGACATCAGGATGACGCTAGCCCCCAAACCAGACAGCATTTTAGAGCTGTCAAAGTGCATGATCCAATTTGAGTACGCGCCGTACTCTTTAGGGAGTTCGGCTTCTGTCCACTCGGCGACGAAATCGGCCAGTACTTGCGACTTAATGGCTTGCCGTGGTCTATATGTTATGTCGAACGGGAGGAGCTCGATAGCCCATTTGGCAATCCGGTCCGTGGCATCATGGTTGTTTATTATGTCGTTGAGTGGTACTTCTGAGGCCACCTTAATTGAACACTCTTGAAAGTAGTGTCGTAATTCCCGGGATGCCATGAATACCACGTATGCTATCTTTTGATAATGTGGGTACCGTGATTTGCATGGAGTGAGGACAGTGGATACATAATATACCGGCTTTTGAAGTGGGAATTTATGACCGTCCGTCTCTCGTTCGACGACGAGCACTGCGCTTACAACTTGGTGAGTTGCCGCTATATATAAAAGCATTGGTTTGCCGACATTTGGCGCAGCCAAGATTGGGTTGGTGGCCAGGATGGCTTTTATTTCTTCCAATCCGGTCGTGGCTGCGTCCGTCCACTCGAGGTGTTCGGTGCGCCGAAGAAGGCGATAAAGGGGGAGTGCCTTTTCTTCTAATCGGCAGATAAAGCGGCTTAAGGCCGCCACACATCGAGTTAACTTCTGGATTTGCTTGAGGTTAGTTGGGAGAGCCAACTGCGACAAAGCTCGGATTTTAGCCGGATTTGCTTCAATTCCTCTACTGGAGACGATGAAGCCCAGGAGCTTTCCGGCGGGTACGCCGAAAACATATTTTTCCGGATTGAGCTTAATGTCATATGTTCGGAGATTGTCGAACGTGAGCCTCATGTCGTCTATTAAGGAGTTGACGTGTCTAGTTTTGACGACCACATCGTCTACGTATGCCTCCATTGTTTTGCCGATCTACTTTTCCAGACATGTCTGAATCATGCGCTAATACGTTGCGCCGGTGTTTTTGAGCCCGAAGGGCATTGTGTTAAAACAGAAGGGGCCGTATGGAGTGATAAATGTCATTGTGGCTTGATCGGACTCCGCCATCTTAATTTGGTGGTAACCGGAGTATGCATCGAGGAAGCACAATGAGTCGTGTCCTGTGGTGGCGTCGATAATTTGATCGATGCGAGGGAGAGAGAAGGGATCCTTTGGGAAAGCCTTATTAAGGTCCTTGAAGTCGACGCATAGGCGCCAGGATTTGTCCTTCTTTGGTACCATTACCAGGTTTGCTAGCCAGTCCGGATGTTTTATTTCTCTGATGAATCCGGCCTCCAGTAACTTGGCTAGCTCTTCTCCCATGGCTTGTCGCTTAGGTTCGGAGAAACACCGAAGAGTCTGCTTGACCGGCTTGAATCCTTTTAGAATGTTAAGGCTATGCTCAGCCAACCTGCGTGGGATTCCTGGCATGTCTGAAGGATGCCAGGCGAATATGTCCCAATTCTCACGCAGGAACTCCGAGAGTGTGGCGTCTACAGTGGGGTTTAACTATGCCCCGATGGATGCTGTTTTTGTGGGGTCCGTTGGATGGACTTGGAATTTGACTATTTCAGCCACTGGTTTAAAAGAGGTGGACTTGGATCTTTTGTCGAGTATCATGTCGTCCCTGTCCACTGTGGAGCGCAACGCAGTTAATTCCTCCGCCACAGGGCTTCGGATAATGCCTCGAGGGCCAGTGCGGCTGTCTTGTTTTCGGCGCGGAGTGCTATGTCCGGATCACTAGCTAGAGTGATGATTCCATTGGGCCCGGGCATTTTGAGCTTCATGTACCCGTAATGGGGTATGGCTTGGAAGATTGTGAATGCCTCACGCCCTAGAAGGGCGTGGTATCCGCTACTGAACGGGGCCACTTGGAATGTAATTTCTTCGGACCTATAATTATCTGGAGTGCAGAATACCACATCTAGTGTGATTTTCCCAGCGCAGCATGCCTCCCGACTGGGGATGATTCCTCGAAAGGTCATGCTGCTTTGCTCGGTACGGCTTCTGTCTATTTCCATTTTTTTGAAGAGTCTCCTCATAAATGAGGTTTAGTCCGCTGCCGCCGTCCATAAGGACTTTGGTAAGCCAAAAGCCGTCCACAATTGGAGTGAGGACCAAGGCGACTGGTGCTCTGGCTATTCGGAATTTAGGTTCATCACTGGCGTTGAAGTTGATAGCCGTGTCGCTCCATGGATTTATTGCTGCCACATGGCAGACTTCGGCAAGGCTGCGGAGTGCTCGCTTACGCCTATTATTTGAGGCGAAGGTCTCGAATACCGTCAATATTGTATTGTTATCCATGGGATGGTGCTCGGTGGTGTTTTGAATGAGGATATCATCCCCGCTCTTGGCCACCTGCCGGAGTACCCAACATGCTCTAAGGCTGTGTGTTAGTATGGTATCCGTTGTACTATGAATTTTGCAGGGCCCGTTAAGCCATCCTTCCAATACGGTTTCACGCCCTGTAGTGGGATTTTGCTTCTTTCTAATTGAGTCGGGCGACCTATGAGAGTGCACCCTTTTAGTTGGGACTGGGGGTTTTGTCAGAGCCGGATTATCCCAAAATTTTGTTTGGGTTTTCCAAGCGCTTTCCATCGCACAATACTTCCGTACTATGGCTGCCAAGTCAGCAAAGTGTTCTATGTCATGACGACTTATGGCGTTAAGGATTCCCTTGTCCGTGCAATTGTTGCAAAAGAACGAAATTGCGTCTTCCTCGCGACAGTCCTTGACCTTGTTCATTACAAGGAGGAATCTGGCCCAATAGTGATGTACTGTCTCTTGGGGCTCTTGCCTAATGTGGGAAAGATCATTTATATCTGGGTGGGTGGGTGGATTTAAGTCCAGACCTTGACCCAATCTGAGACCCAGGGGTGGGGGAGTTTCTGATCTAGGAAGTTCGGGCTCCGGGATGTTGCCCCGCAGGTTCGGCATACTGCCTGATTCTAGGTTCAGGGTTAGGGCGATATCCTCCTGTGGACGAGTCTCCGGCTCGGAGAGCTCGGGAATCCGGACATAGTTCATCCTCGGGATAGAGGAAGATTCACCGCACTGCTCCTCCACCACCGCTATCTGATGGGTGACCGGCGGAGAGTTAATCTCCCTTTGATCAGGTTTAAGCCCAATCCAATCATAGTCCATAGCGACTCCCAGAGCGGTGATGCGATCCAAGAGCTCGTTCAAAGAGGAGAGCTCCATTGGATCCATCTGCTCAGTGAATTTTGAGCCAATGTGGAGGCTATTTTCGATGACCCGAGAAGTCATCGTCGGCGCAGCGGCCGAGCGGGCGGTCATGACGAAGCCGCCTAGTTGGAGAGTTTGGCCTATAGCCAGGGCTCCCCCAGAGGTGATGTTGTTCTTGACAACAAGATGAGCGATCCCTCCTTATGATGATGACACAGTGGAACTCTCAATGAAAGCACCAATATCAGTGTCAAAACCGGAGGATCTCGGGTAGGGGGTCCCAAACTGTGCGTCTAAGGCAGATGGTAACAGGAGGCGGGGGACATGATGTTTACACAGGTTCGGGCCCTCTTGATGGAGGTAATACCCTACGTCCTGCTTGATTGATCTTGATGATATGAGTATTACAAGAGTTGATCTACCACGAGATCGTAGAGGCTAAACCCTAGAAGCTAGCCTATGGTATGATTGTTGTTGTCGTACGGACTAAACCCTCCGGTTTATATAGACACCAGAGGGGGCTAGGGTTACACAGAGTCGGTTACAAGGGAGGAGATCTACATATCCGTATTGCCAAGCTTGCCTTCCACGTCAAGGCGAGTCCTATCCAGACACGGGACGAAGTCTTCAATCTTGTATCTTCATAATCCAACAGTCCGGCCAAAGGATATAGTCCGGCTGTCCGGAGACCCCCTAATCCAGGACTCCCTCAAACTCAATGGACCATTTGGCAATCCGGCCGGTGGCGTCCCAGTTGTTTATGATATCATTAAGTGGTACTTCAAAAGCCACCGTGATCGAACACTCTTGAAAGTAGTGCCGCAACTTCCGGGATGCCATGAAGACCGCATACGCTATCTTTTGATAATGTGGGTGTCGGGATTTGCATGGTGTGAGGGCCGTCGATACATAGTATACTGGTGTTTGAAGTGGGAATTTATGTCCCTCTTCTTCTTGTTCGACGACAAGCACCGGACTCACCACCTGGTGTGTTGCAGGTATGTATAGTAACATGGGTTCGCTGACGTTTGGTGCGGCCAGGATTAGGTTGCTTGCTAACAAAGCTTTTATTTCTTCAGGTCCGGCTGTTGCAGCATCCGTCCACGCAAAGTGGTCGGTGCGTCAGAGTAGGCGATATAGTGGCAGTGCCTTTTCTCCTAATCTGGAGATAAAGCGGCTCAAAGCTGCCACGCACCCGACTATATTTTGGACCTACTTGAGGTCTATTGGTGTAGCCAACTGTGACAAGGCTCAGATTTCGGCTGGGTTTGCCTCGATTCCCCTATTGGAAACAATGAACCCAAGCAGTTTTCTGGAGGGAACGCCGAAAACGCACTTTTCTAGAATGAGTCGTATGTCATATCTTCGGAGGTTGTCGAATGTAAGGCATAAGTCATCCACCAACGATTCGACATGCTTAGTTTTGATGACTACATCATCTACATATGCCACAACTGTCTGGCCGATTTGCTTTTCCACGCACGTTTGAATCATGCGTTGATATATAGCGCCGGCGTTTTTGAGCCCGAATGGCATAGTGTTGAAGCAAAAAGGCCCGTATGGGGTGATGAATGTCGTTGCGGCTTGGTCGGATTCCTTCATTTTGATTTGATGGTATCCGGAGTATGCGTCGAGGAGGCACAATGAGTTGTGTCTTGCGGTTGCATCAATAATCTGGTCGATGCGAGGTAGTGGGAAGGGATCCTTAGGGCAGGCTTTATTAAGGTCCTTGAAGTCGACACACAAGTGCCAGGATTTGTCCTTCTTTGGCACCATGACCAGGTTTGCTAGCCAGTCCGGATGTTTGATCTCTCTGATAAACCCGGCCTCGAGTAGCTTGGCTAGCTCCTCACCCATAGCCTGTCGTTTGGGTTCGGAAAATCACCGTGATAGAGGCAAAGGTATCCCGTCTTTCGATGAGATGGTGGCTATCGTTTTAGAGGAAGTCGACTTTGACGATCCAACTATTAATGTGCGAGGATGTCGCGCCTTAGCAATCGCTAAACCAACTCCGAGGGGTTATTGACCACGCCAGAGCACGATCAACCTGACCACGAGGGCCTGTTTCCTGTGAGCAAACGAAGAACAAGCAAGAAACTGAGCTTGCAATCTGGATATTGCGAATATAAGATGAAAGCTTTATTGATCAATGTGGGGTTCTGTGACGTCTTGGTCTGGTCGCTGGACACAAATGAAGTATGCGAAGTTGCTGAAGGAAATATGCCCTAGAGGCAATAATAAATTTATTATTTATTTCCTTATATCATGATAAATGTTTCTTATTCATGCTAGAATTGTATTAACCGGAAACATAATACATGTGTGAATACATAGACAAAAACAGAGAGTCACTAGTATGCCTCTACTTGACTAGCTCGTTAATCAAAGATGGTTATGTTTCCTAACCATAGACATGAGTTGTCATTTGATTAACGGGATCACATCATTAGGAGAATGATGTGATTGACTTGACCCATTCCGTTAGCTTAGCACTTGATCGTTTAGTTTGTTGCTATTGCTTTCTTCATAACTTATACATGTTCCTATGACTATGAGATTATGCAACTCATGTTTACCGGAGGAACACTTTGTGTGCTACCAAATGTCACAACATAACTGGGTGATTATAAAGGTGCTCTACAGGTGTCTCCGAAGGTACTTGTTGGGTTGGCGTATTTTGAGATTAGGATTTGTCACTCCGATTGTCGGAGAGGTATCTCTAGGCCCTCTCGGTAATGCACATCACTCAAGCCTTGCAAGCATTGCAACTAATAAGTTAGTTGCCGGATCATGTATTACAGAACGAGTAAAGAGACTTGCCAGTAACGAGATTGAACTAGGTATTGAGATACCGACGATCGAATCTCGGGCAAGTAACATACCGATGACAAAGGGAACAACGTATGTTGTTATGCGGTCTGACCGATAAAGATCTTCGTAGAATATGTAGGAGCCAATATGAGCATCCAGGTTCCGCTATTGGTTATTGACCAGAGACGTGTCTCGGTCATGTCCACATAGTTCTCGAACCCGTAGGGTCCGCACGCTTAAAGTTCAGTGACAATCGTAATTAGGGTTTTTGTGTTTTGATGTACCGAAGTTTGTTCTAAGTCCCGGATGTGATCACGGACATGACTAGGAGTCTCGAAATGGTCGAGACATAAAGATTGATATATTGGAAGCCTATATTTGTGTTGGGGAACGTAGTAATTTCAAAAAAATTCCTACGCACATGCAAGATCATGGTGATGCATAGCAACGAGAGGGGGAGAGTGTGATCTACGTACCCTTGTAGACCGACAGCGAAAGCGTTGTGACAACGCGGTTGATGTAGTCGTACATCTTCACGATCCGACCGATCCAAGCACCATTACTCCGGCACCTCCGAGTTCTTGGCACACGTTCAGCTTGATGACGATCCCCGGGCTTCGATCCAGCAAAGCGTCGGGGAGGAGTTCCGTCAGCATGACGGCGTGGTGACGATTTTGATGTTCTACCGTCGCAGGGCTTCGCCTAAGCACCGCTACAATATGACCGAGGTGGAATATGGTGGAGGGGGGCACCGCACACGGCTAAGGAACGATCACGAAGATCAACTTGTGTGTCTAGAGGTGCCCCCATGCCCCCGTATATAAAGGAGCAAGGGGGAGGGGGCGGCCGGCCTAGAAGGGGGCGCGCCAAGGGGAGTCCTAGTCCCACTTGGAGTAGGACTCCTTCCTTCCTTGTTGGAGTAGGAGAAGGGGAAAGAGGGGGAGAGGAAAAAGGAAAAGGGGGCTGCGCCCCTTGTCCAATTCGGACCAGAGGGGGGGCGCAGGCCTCCTTCCTTTTGGCCTCTCTCCTCTATTCCCGTATGGCCCAATAAGGCCCATATACTCCCCGGCGAATTCCCGTAACTCTCCGGTACTTCGAAAAATACCCGAATCACTCAGAACCTTTCTGATGTCCGAATATAGTCGTCCAATATATCGATCTTTACGTCTCGACCATTTTGAGACTCCTCGTCATGTCCCCGATCTCATCCGGGACTCCGAACTCCTTCGGTACATCAAAACTCATAAACTCATAATATAACTGTCATCGAAACCTTAAGCGTGCGGACCCTACGGTTCGAGAACAATGTAGACATGACCGAGACATGTCTCCGGTCAATAACCAATAGCGGAACCTGGCTGCTCATATTGGCTCCTACATATTCTATGAAGATCTTTATCGGTCAGACCGCATAACAACATACGTTGTTCCCTTTGTCATCGGTATGTTACTTGCCCGAGATTCGATCGTCGGTATCTCAATACCTAGTTCAATCTCGTTACCGCCAAGTCTCTTTACTCGTTCCGTAATACATCATCTCACAACTAACTCATTAGTTGCAATGCTTGCAAGGCTTTATGTGATGTGCATTACCGAGAGGGCCCAGAGATACCTCTCTGACAATCGGAGTGACAAATCCTAATCTCGAAATACCCCAACCCAACATGTATCTTTGGAGACACCTGTAGAGCACCTTTATAATCACCCAGTTACGTTGTGACGTTTGGTAGCACACAAAGTATTCCTCCGGCAAACGGGAGTTGCATAATCTCATAGTCATAGGAACATGTATAAGTCATGAAGAAAGCAATAGCAACATACTAAACGATCGGGTGCTAAGCTAATGGAATGGGTCATGTCAATCAGATCATTCACCTAATGATGTGATCCCGTTAATCAAATAGCAACTCTTTGTCCATGGTTAGGAAACATAACCATCTTTGATTAACGAGCTAGTCAAGTAGAGGCATACTAGTGACACTCTGTTTGTCTATGTATTCACACATGTATTATGTTTCCGGTTAATACAATTCTAGCATGAATAATAAACATTTATCATGATATAAGGAAATAAATAATAACTTTATTATTGCCTCTAGGGCATATTTCCTTCAGTCTCCCACTTGCACTAGAGTCAATAATCTAGTTCACATCACCATGTGATTTAACACTAATAGTTCACATCTTTATGTGATTAGTTCACATCTTCATGTGACCAACACCCAAAGGGTTTACTAGATTCAGTAATCTAGTTCACATCGCTATGCGATTAACACCCAAAGAGTACTAAGGTGTGATCATGTTTTGCTTGTGAGAGAAGTTTAGTCAACGGGTCTGCCACATTCAGATCCGTATGTATTTTGCAAATTTCTATGTCAACAATGCTCTGCACAGAGCTACTCTAGCTAATTGCTCCCACTTTCAATATGTATCCAGATTGAGACTTAGAGTCATCTGGATTAGTGTCAAAACTTGCATCGACGTAACCCTTTACGACGAACCTTTTTGTCACCTCCATAATTGAGAAACATATCCTTATTCCATTAAGGATAATTTTGATCGATGTCCAGTGATCTACTCCTAGATCACTATTGTACTACCTTGCCAAAATCAGTGTAGGGTATACAATAGATCTGGTACATAGCATGGCATACTTTATAGAACCTATGGCTGAGGCATAGGGAATGACTTTCATTCTCTTTCTATCTTCTGTCATGGTCAGTTTTTTGAGTCTTACTCAATTTCACACCTTGTAACACAGACAAGAACTCTTTCTTTGACTGTTCTATTTTGAACTACTTCAAAATCTTGTCAAGGTATGTACTCATTGAAAAAAACTTATCAAGCGTCTTGATCTATCTTGATGTTCAATATGTCAGCAGCTTCACCGAGGTCTTTCTTTGGAAAAATCCTTTCAAACACTCCTTTATGCTTTGAAGAATAATTCTACATTATTTCTGATCAACAATATGTCATTCACATATACTTATCAGAAATGTTGTAGTGCTCCCATTCACTTTCTTGTAAATACAGGCTTCATCGCAAGTCTGTATAAAACTATATGCTTTGATCAACTTATCAAAGCGTATATTCCAACTCCGAGATGCTTGCACCAGTCCATAGATGGATCGCTGGAGCTTGCATATTTTGTTAGCACCTTTAGGATTGACAAAACCTTCTGGTTGTATCATATACAACTCTTCTTTAATAAATCTATTAAGGAATGCAGTTTTGTTTATCCATTTGCCAGATTTCATAAAATGCGGCAATTGCTAACATGATTCGGACAGACTTAAGCATAGATACGAGAGAGAAACTCTCATCATAGTCAACACCTTGAACTTGTCGAAAACCTTTTGCGACAATTCTAGCTTTGTAGATAGTAACAGTACTATCAGCGTCCGTCTTCCTCTTGAAGATCCATTTATTCTCAATTGCTTGCCGATCATCGGGCAAGTCAACCAAAGTCCATACTTTGTTCTCATACATGGATCCCATCTCAGATTTTATGGCCTCAAGCCATTTTGCGGAATCTGGGCTCACCATCGCTTCTTCATACTCTGTAGTTTCGTCATGGTCAAGTAGCATGACCTCCAGAACAGGATTACCGTACTACTGTGGTGCGGATCTCACTCTGGTTTACCTATGAGATTCGGTAGTAACTTGATCTGAAGTTACATGATCATCATCATTAGCTTCCTCACTAATTGGTGTAGTAGTCACAGGAACAGATTTCTGTGATGAACTACTTTCCAATAAGGGAGAAGGTACAATTACCTTATCAAGTTCTACTTTCCTCCCACTCACTTCTTTCGAGAGAACCTCCTTCTCTAGAAAGGATCCATTCTTAGCAACGAATGTCTTGCCTTTGGATCTGTGATAGAAGGTGTACCCAACAGTAACTTTTTGGGTATCCTATGAAGACACACTTTTCCGATTTGGATTTGAGCTTATCAGGATGAAACTTTTTCACATAAGCATTGCAACCCCAAACTTTAAGAAACGGCAACTTTGGTTTCTTGCCAAACCACAGTTCATACGGTGTCATCTCAACAGATTTAGATGGTGCCCTTTTAACGTGAATGCATCTGTCTCTAATGCATAACCCCAAAACGATAGTGGTAGATCGGTAAGAGACATCATAGATTGCACTACATCCAATAAAGTACGGTTATGACGTTCGGACACACCATTATGCTGTGGTGTTCCATGTGGCATGAGTTTGTGAAACTATTCCACATTGTTTTAATTGAAGACCAAACTCGTAACTCAAATATTTGTCTCCGCGATCAGATCGTAGAAACTTTATTTTCTTGTCACGATGATTTTCCACTTCACTCTGAAATTCTTTGAACTTTTCAAATGTTTCAGACTTATGTTTCTTCAAGTAGATATACCCATATCTGCTCAAATCATCTGTGAAGTTCAGAAAATAACGATACTTGCCGTGAGCCTTAACACTCATCGGACCGCATACATCAGTATGTATTATTTCCAATAAGTCAGTTGCTCGCTCCGGAGAACGGAGTCTTAGTCATCTTGCCCATGAGGCATGGTTCGCAAGCATCAAGTGATTCATAATCAAGTGATTCCAAAATCTCATCAGCATGGAGTTTCTTCATGCGCTTTACACCAATATGACCTAAACGACAGTGCTACAAATAAGTTGCACTATCATTATTTACTTTGCATCTTTTGGTTTCAATATTATGATTATGTGTATCACTATGATCGAGATCCAACGAACTATTTTCATTGGGTGTGTAACCATATAAGGTTTTATTCATGTAAACAGAACAACAATTTATTCTCTTACTTAAATGAATAACCGTATTACAATAAACATGATCAAATCATATTCATGCTTAACGCAAACACCAAATAACACTTATTCAGGTTCAACACTAATCCCGAAAGTATAGGGAGTGTGCGATGATGATCATATCAATCTTGGAACCACTTCCGACACACATCGTCACTTCACCCTTAACTAGTCTCTGTTTATTCTGCAACTCCCGTTTCGAGTTACTAATCTTAGCAACTGTACTAGTATAAAATACTGAGGGGTTGCTATAAACACTAGTAAAGTACACATCAATAACATGTATATCAAATATACTTATGTTCACTTTGCCATCCTTCTTATCTGCCAATCACTTGGGGTAGTTCCGCTTCCAGTGACCAGTCCCTTTGCCGTAGAAACACTTAGTCTCAGGCTTAGGACCAGACTTGGGCTTCTTCACTTGAGCAGCAACTTGCTTGCTGTTCTTCTTGAAGTTCCCCTTCTTCCCTCTGCCCTTTTCTTGAAACTAGTGGTCTTGTCTACCATCAACACTTGATGTTTTTCTCGATTTCTACCTTCGTCAATTTCTGCATTACGAAGAGCTTGGGAATCGTTTCCGTTATCCCTTGCATATCATAGTTCATCACGAAGTTCTACTAACTTGGTGATGGTGACTAGAGAATTCTGTCAATCACTATCTTATCTGGAAGATTAACTCCCACTTGATTCAAGCGATTGTAGTACTTAGACAATCTGGGCACATGCTCACTAGTTGAGCGATTCTCCTCCATCTTTTAGCTATAGAACTTGTTGGAGACTTCATATCTCTCAACTCGGTTATTTGCTTGAAATATTAACTTCAACTACTGGAACATCTCATATGCTCCATGACGTTCAAAACGTCTTTGAAGTCCCGATTCTAAGCCATTAAGCATGGTGCACTAAACTATCAAGTAGTCATCATATTGAGCTAGCCAAACGTTCATAACATCTGTATCTGCTCCTGCAATAGGTCCGTCACCTAGCGGTGCATCAAGGACATAATTCTCTGTGCAGCAATGAGGATAAACCTCAGATCACGGATCCAATCCGCATCATTGCTACTAACATCTTTCAACACATTTTTCTCTAGGAACATATCAAAATAAACACAGGGAAGCAACAACGCGAGCTATTGATCTACAACATAATTTGCAAAATACTACCAGGACTAAGTTCATGATAAATTTAAGTTCAATTAATCATATTACTTAAGAACTCCCACTTAGATAGACATCCCTCTAATCCTCTAAGTGATTACGTGATCCAAATCAACTAAACCATGCCCGATCATCACGTGAGATGGAGTAGTTTCATTGGTGAACATCACTATGTTGATCATATCTACTATATGATTCACACTCGACCTTTCGGTCTCCGTGTTCCGAGGCCATATCTGTATATGCTTGGATCGTCAAGTATAACATGAGTATTCCGCGTGTGCAACTGTTTTGCACCCGTTGTATTTGAACGTAGAGCCTATCACACCCGATCATCACGTGGTGTCTCAGCACGAAGAACTTTCGCCACGGTGCATACTCAGGGAGAACACTTCTTGATAATTAGTGAGAGATCATCTTATAATGCTACCGTCAATCTAAGCAAGATAAGATGCATAAAAGATAAACATCACATGCAATCAATATAAGTGATATGATATGGCCATCATCATCTTGTGCTTGTGATCTCCATCTTCGAAGCACCGTCGTGATCACCATCGTCATCGGCGCGACACCTTGATCTCCATCGTAGCATCGTTGTCGTCTCGCCAATCTTATGCTTCCACGACTATCGCTACCGCTTAGTGATAAAATAAAGCATTACAGCGCGATTGCATTGCATACAATAAAGCGACAACCATATGGCTCCTCCCAGTTGCCGATAACTCGGTTACAAAACATGATCATCTCATATAATAAAATTTAGCATCATGTCTTGACCATTTCACATCACAACATGCCCTGCAAAAACAAGTTAGACGTCCTCTACTTTGTTGTTGCAAGTTTTACGTGGCTGCTACGGGCTTAAGCAAGAACCAATCTTACCTACGCATCAAAACCACAACGATAGTTTGTCAAGTTGTTGCTGTTTTAACCTTCACAAGGACCGGGCGTAGCCACACTCGGACGCCACACTCGGTTCAACTAAAGTTGGAGAAACTGTCACCCGCCAGCCACCTTTGTGCAAAACACGTCGGGAGAACCGGTCTCGTGTAAGCGTATGCGTAATGTCGGTCCCGGCCGCTTCGTCCAACAATACCGCCGAACCAAAGTATGACATGCTGGTAAGCAGTATGACTTATATCGCCCACAACTCACTTGTGTTCTACTCGTGCATATAACATCAACACATAAAACCTAGGCTCGGATGCCACTGTTGGGGAACATAGTAATTTCAAAAAAATTCCTACGCACACGCAAGATCATGGTGATGCATAGCAACGAGAAGGGGAGAGTGTGATCTACGTACCCTTGTAGACCGACAGCGGAAGCGTTGTGACAACGCGGTTGATGTAGTCGTACGTCTTCACGATCCGACCGATCCAAGCACCGTTACTCCGGCACACGTTCAGCTCGATGACGATCTCCAGGCTCCGATCCAGCAAAGCGTTGGGGAGGAGTTCCATCAACATGATGGCGTGGTGACGATTTTGATGTTCTACCGTCGCAGGGCTTCGCCTAAGCACCGCTACAATATGACCGAGGTGGAATATGGTGGAGGGGGCACCGCACACGGCTAAGGAACGATCACGAAGATCAACTTGTGTGTCTAGAGGTGCCCCCATGCCCCCGTATATAAAGGAGCAAGGGGGAGGGGCGGCCGGCCTAGAAGGGGGCGCACCAAGGGGAGTCCTACTCCCACTTGAAGTAAGACTCCTTCCTTCCTTGTTGGAGTAGGAGAAGGGGAAAGAGGGGGAGAGGAAAAAGGAAAAGGGGGCTGCGCCCCTTGTCCAATTCGGACCAAAGGGGGGGCGCAGGCCTCCTTCCTTTTGGCCTCTCTCCTCTATTCCCGTATGGCCCAATAAGGCCCATATACTCCCCGGCGAATTCCCGTAACTCTCCGGTACTCCAAAAAATATCCGAATCACTCGGAACCTTTCCAATGTCCGAATATAGTCGTCCAATATATCGATCTTTACGTCTCGACCATTTCGAGACTCCTCGTCATGTCCCCGATCTCATCCGGGACTCCGAACTCCTTCGGTACATCAAAACTCATAAACTCATAATATAACTGTCATCGAAACCTTAAGCGTGCGGACCCTACGGTTCGAGAACAATGTAGACATGACCGAGACATGTCTCCGGTCAATAACCAATAGCGGAACCTGGATGCTCATATTGGCTCCTACATATTCTACGAAGATCTTTATCGGTCAGACCGCATAACAACATACGTTGTTCCCTTTGTCATCGGTATGTTACTTGCCCGAGATTCGATCATCGGTATCTCAATACCTAGTTCAATCTCGTTACCGGCAAGTCTCTTTACTCGTTCCGTAATACATCGTCTCACAACTAACTCATTAGTTGCAATGTTTGCAAGGCTTTATGTGATGTGCATTACCGAGAGGGCCCAGAGATACCTCTCCGACAATCGGAGTGACAAATCCTAATCTCGAAATACGTCAACCCAACATGTACCTTTGGAGACACCTGTAGCGCACCTTTATAATCACCCAGTTACATTGTGACGTTTGGTAGCACACAAAGTGTTCCTCTGGCAAACGGGAGTTGCATAATCTCATAGTCATAGGAACATGTATAAGTCATGAAGAAAGCAATAGCAACATACTAAATGATCGGGTGCTAAGCTAATGGAATGGGTCATGTCAATCAGATCATTCACCTAATGATGTGATCCCGTTAATCAAATAACAACTCTTTGTCCATGGTTAGGAAACATAACCATCTTTGATTAACGAGCTAGTCAAGTAGAGGCATACTAGTGACACTCTGTTTGTCTATGTATTCACACATGTATTATGTTTCCGGTTAATACAATTCTAGCATGAATAATAAACATTTATCATGATATAAGGAAATAAATAATAACTTTATTATTGCCTCTACGGCATATTTCCTTCA